>NW_016107920.1:739367-744679 GCF_001604975.1 Cebus imitator | reverse complement strand
AAAAAAAAAAAAAAATCTAGAAGCATTACACTGCTGGATCTCAAAATATACTATGAAGTGATAGTTATTGAAACAGCAGATTACTGGCATAAAAAAAGACACATGGACCAATGGAACAGAATAGAGACTGCAGAAATAAACCCTTGCATTTACAGTCAACTAATATTTCACAAAGTTGCCAAGAGCACACAATGGAGAAAAGATAGTCTGTTTAATAAATGGTGTTGAGAAAACGGAATATCCACATGCAGAAGAATAAAATTGGACTTTTATCTCACCCCACATACAGAAATAAACTCGAAATGGATTAGAGACTTAAACGTAAGACCTGAAACTATAAAACTCTTAGAAGAAAGCGTAGGGAAAAGGCTTCTTGACAATCGTTTTGGCAAAGATTTTTTTTGAATATGACTCCAAAATCACAAGCAACAGAAGCAAAAATAGACAAATGGGATTTTATCAAACTAAAAAGCTTTTCTACAGCAAAGGAAATAGTCAGCAGGCTGGAGAGACAACCCATTAAATGAAAGAAAAAATGTGCAAACCATACGTCGAATAAGGAGCTAACAACTAAAATATATAAGGAGCTCAAATAGCTCAATAGCAAGCAAACAAATAACATGACTTAAAAATGAACATAAAACCGAGTAGATATTTCTCAAAATAAGATGTACAAGTGGCTAATATATATTTTTAAATTCTCAGTATTACTAATCAACAGAGAAATGCAAATTAACATCACAGTGAGATCTTAACTCACATCTGTCACAATGACTATTTCTAAAAAGAAAAACACAACTAGTCTTTCTGAGCATGTGGATGAAAGTGAACCCTTGTACCTTGTTGGTGGGAATGTAAATTAGTAAATCCATGATGGAAAACTGCATAGAAGCATCTCAAAAAATTAAAAACAGGGCTATCAGATGATACAGCAATCCTTCTTCTAGGTATATATCCAAAGAAAATGAAATTTGTGTGTTGAAGAAATATCTGCACTTTCATGTTCATTGCATTATTTGCAATAGCCAACATATAAAATCAACTGAAGTGTTCATCGACAGATGAACAGATTAAGAAAATGTGACACATACACACACATAGACACATACAATGGAATACTAGTCAGCTTTAAGATAGGAAACAATCCTGTTATTCACAATGACATTGATGAATCTGGAGGACATTATGGTAAGTGAAATAAGCTAGGCACAGAAAGACAAACACCTCATGATCTCTTTTATGAGGAGTCTAAAAACATCGCACTCATAAAATGAGATAGTTGAATGGTGGTTACCAGGGGCTGAATTTAGGAGATGGAAATGGGGAGATACTAGTCAAAGGGTACAAAGTTTCAGTCAGACAAGAGGAATAATCTTTGGAGAACTATTACACAGCATGGTGACTACAGCTAATAATAATATATACTTGGAAATTGCCAAAAGAATAGATTTTAAGTGTTCTTACCACAAAAAAAATAATGATGTGAGGTGATGCATATGTTAATCATCTTAATTTAATCATCTCACAGTGTATACATACATCAAAACATCACATTGTATACCAGTTATATACAATTTCTATTTGTAAATTATAACTTAATAAAGCTGGAAAAATAAAAATATTTTATATAATGTAATAAATAGGTGAACAACTATACCATTAGGAAATTTATGTTAGAGTAAACAAAAATGTAGGCATGAGTAGTCTTCAAATATTTGAAAGGGTTGTCATTTTGAGAAGAAAGTAGAAGAGAAAGCATTTGTTTTGAAAAGGATCTAGAATCAGTGGGTTGAAGATAAAGGAAAGCAGATTTCACCTCAACAAACCAGGCACAATTTCACCAAAGGAATTTTTGCACAGGCTATTCCCTGTGTGTGAAATAGTCTTCCTCAATATGACTTCATGATTAACTGTCTCCCTCTTTCAGGTCTTTGTCATATCAGGTTGTCACCTTCTCAAGGAAACATACTCTAATTACCCCATTTACAATTCTAATCTTTCTTTGGACGGTCCTGTTGTAGTCCTCTTACCCTGCTCTGTTTTGATTTTTTTTTTTTTTTCCACCGCGAAATGTGCCAAATTTAATATTCTACATGATTGAGCGTGGCTCCACTAACTACCTATGGATATTTAAATATCGATACTAATTAAGTTAAAATAAAATAAAATAAAACATTTCTTTAGATGCAGTAACCATGTTCCACGTGCTTAACAGGCATATATAGTTACTGTTTACCACATTGAACAATACAGATATTACAGGATATTTCCATAATTCCAGAAAGTTCTATCAGAAAACACTGTACTGTATCATTTAGTACATTTACTGCCCTTCAGCTAGAATGCAAACCCCATGAAGACATGCCCTAGGAACATAGTAGGCATCCAATAAATATTTGTTTAATGAATTAATATATGAACCAAATGAGAAGCTGTGGGAAGAATATCAAATGAAACCATCTGGATCTGACCAGACTGTACACAGTATATCCTACATGGTACACAGAAGGCAAACAGAAAAATTTGGACATTTCGAATGAATAAATATGGATGCTGAAAAGAAAATCTATTTATCTAATGCCATTGTAATGCAATGAATATGGAAGGGTCTGCTTTATAAATCTCTCTGAAATAAAAAATTTGATAGGCCTGTCAAGCTGATGTCAGTTTGATTCAGCATTCTTAGCAGTGAGTTTGAAGATTACCAGATTTGGAAATCATGGCAGAGATTTGACTTGAGCACCCTGCGGATATGAGCTTATCAAATAATATGATGCAAACAGAAAGCTAAAGAAGTTGAAAACAGAACTTTGGGGAAGTTCTTACACACAAGATCTTAAACATATTTTTCCTTGTGTTTTCAATAGCAGATTTCAAAAGGTTGTTTGGAATAAATACCATTTTATTTATTCTGTTAACAAAGTTGCATCATACAAAAGTGGCCCCAATAAAAAGTTACAAGACATTATGATGCTATAACAATTGCTTCATAAGTATTGGGTATGTCTCTCATTGTTAATAACTTATGAAGAGAGGTATTTATAAGTACAAATGAGAAAACTGATTCTTATTTTGGTTATTTAATAATTTCAGCAGTACATTTTACTTCTGTTTATACTTTAATGTTCTTATTTCTAGACTATCTTAAGCACTCTTCTCTTTAATAAACAATACTTTATGTGGAATCAGTAGTGTGAAAAATAGAAGATATTTTAATAAACAAATATGAGATCTACCTTAGCAACAACACTAAAAGGGCGCTTATTTGTTAGTGAATATTGTTTTTATTAACATGTGAGGGGATTTTCTGGTATTAAAAGCAAGGGATCTTTCTGTGATATATATACTTTATGGACTCATGTTATCAAAAAATTATAATACAACAAAGGCCGAGGCCAAATATTGGAAAAGGATTTTGGATAAAAATTGATTGTTCAGCCTGAATCTAGGCTTATCTGTATCAAATAAGGGCCAAGGTGTGCCATCATATGTTTTACTCTTTAGTTTCTATTCTAGGGCAATGGAGAGTAGTGATTAAGAGCATGGTGATCTTAAGTGATTAAGTGATTTGGTGCTATATTAGGTGGTTTTGGACTCTGGTTCTGTAATTTCCTAATTGTACAATTCATACAAATTACTTTATGACTCCGTGTTTTGGTTTTCTTAGCTATGTGATGCTGATAGCAGTATTCTTTCATAACATTGCTTGTAGGCTTACAATGAGATAGAGTAGTGTCTGAAACATTAAATAAGAACTAAATAAATGGCAGTGATACTAAGTTTGCCTTGGGCCCTCTTACTTTTATTTTCAAACTGTTATCTACAGCCTATCTCCTCCAATCATCCACAGAAATTATTTTTATTCTATTTAACTCTTTTAAAATCCCTACTCATTTTTTGGCTCTTTATATGAACAAGTAAAAACATCCATTTAAAAAATATTTTGGTGCTGAATCCCTCTCTCAATTATGGTCTGTCTTTTACTTTATATTTAAGCTTATATTCACACATTTCATTATTTCTTCAAAACATAGCAACTAGCTTACACCAAACCCTTCTCCATCTCCTCACATACTCTAAATCAGTCACTCTTGTCTCACTAATGATGCCAGTTACTTCCTAAACACCAAATCAAATGAACACATTATGGATTTTATTTTCGTGAGACTTCTAACTTCAATACTGTTCATCAGTCTTTCCTTTAGCTCTTTTCCATTAGTCTCGGTGATACTGCTCTTCCTGTCTGTCTTTCTGTTCTATCGGTAGCTCTTTCTCATTCAAACATACTGATTTTTCTTTTATTTATCCCTTACATGCTGGGACATTCTAGTCATCTGCTCTAAGAGCTATTCTCTTTGCAAGCAGTGTCTTACACAATGACTCCTGACCAAATGTGCAGCAGGGACTAAAATTCAGCTTGCTTTTAGAATAAAAAGACATAAAATATCTGGTTTCGATGAGGATGTGGAACAACAATAACTATTATATGCTATTGGTGTGAGCATACATTAATATAACCTCCATGGAAAAATGCTTCTATTATCCTCAATATATTAATCTATTTTCTCAAGCCTAGAAACACATAAAATAGTTTCAGATTTGCTAACCCATACCCCTGTGAAAAGTAAGATTCCCAAATTGAGTTTATTATTTTTTTTATAATTCTCTGTGTGTGTTGAAATTTATATACTCTGAAATATAAAGATCTTAACTGTGAGATTTGATGAGTTTTGACAAATGCATATACATGCATACACTGGTAAAACCCACACCTCCATCAAGATGTGCAGTATTTCCATCGCCCCATGGATTTTCCTCATGCTCCTTTTTCAACTCCCTAGAACTCTAATAACCACTTCACTAATTTGTTTCCCAATAAGTTAATGTTTTTTGCTCTAGAAATTCATATAAAAATTATATATTATATACTATTTTTTGTCCAGTTTCTTTTGGTCATTGTAATGTTTATGACATTATTGTAATGTTTATCTGTAGTTTAGTCCTTTTTCTTGTTGAGTAGTGTACCTTTATATGATACACCATAATTTGTCAATTAACATGCCCGTACAAATGTTTTAGTGGGCATTAAAATTTTTTTCTTGGCCGGGCACGGTGGCTCAAGCCTGTAATCCCAGCACTTTGGGAGGCCGAGGCGGGTGGATCACGAGGTCAAGAGCTCGAGACCATCCTGGTCAACATGGTGAAACCCCACCTCTACTAAAACTACAAAAAATTAGCTGGGCATGGTGGTGCGTGCCTGTAATCCCAGCTACTCAGGAGGCTGAGGCAGGAGAATTGCCTGAACCCAGGAG
>NW_016107920.1:711783-738557 GCF_001604975.1 Cebus imitator | reverse complement strand
TTCCAGAACCTTCTGTTGATTATACTTTCCTACTGATGTGTGTATGTATGTGTGCATGTGCACAAATGCCCATCTGCATGCCGAGGTCAAAAATCTATTTATGTACTACTTATTCTATTCCATTGAACTATTATCTATTATGCCATAATTACCATAACTTTATATAGTCTTAAAGTCAAGTAGTATAAAATCCCCCAATGAAATTATACTTTCCATTATTATTTAAGTTATTCTAAGTTCTCTTACAATCCTATATATATTTTATATTTCAAACTATTAATTTCTACAAAAAATACTCTGCTGAGATTATTGTGTAGATTGAATTTAATCTATATATCAACTGGAGAGAATTGACAATTTGACAACATTGAATCTTCCAGTCCCATAGACATGACATATATCTTCATTTATTCAAGTTTTATTAATTTTTCTCCTCATGTTTTATTGTTTTTATGGAAGTTTTAAATATCTTCTATAAAATTATCAGTACTTTAAGTATTTCCATGTTGTAAATGGATTTTTATTTTTTTATTTATTTTAAATTTTTGAGATGGAGTCTTACTCTTGTCACCCAGTCTGGGGTGCAATAGTATGATCTCGGCTCACTGCCACCTCCATCCTCTGGGTTCATGTGATTCTTCTGCCTCAGCCTCCTGAGTACCTGGGATTACAGGGACCTACCACCACACCCAGCTAATTTTTGTATATTTAGTAGAGATGGGGTTTTGCCATGTTGGCAAGGCTGATCTTGAACTCCTGACCTTGTGATCCACCCGCTGCAGCCTCCCAAAGTAGATTTTTTTCCGTTTTTCATTACAAGTGTAGAAAAGAATAAGTCATATTTTTATATTAATCCTGTATCCTGTGTTCTTGCTGAAATCAATTTTTTTGATAATATTTTCAAAATGTATTCCTTAGAGTTTTCTACAAAAATATTCAGGTCATCTGTGAATAAATAGTTTCACTCTCTTCTAGTCTTTATGCCTTCTTTTCATTTTTTGTTCTCTACTGCTTAGTAACTTTGAATATACATTTTTCTCAGCACCACATTGTACTTACTCTAAAATTGACCACATAATTGGAAGTAAATCACTCCTCAGCAAATGCAAAAGAACAGAAATCATAACAACCAGTCTCTCAGACCACAGTGCAATCAAATTAGAACTCAGGACTAAGAAACTCACACAAAACCACACAACTGCATGGAAACTGAACAACCTGCTCCTGAATGACTACTGGAAAAATAATGAAATGAAGGCAGAAATAAAGATGTTCTTCTAAACCAATGAGAACGAAGACACAATGTACCAGAATCTCTGGGACACATTTAAAGCAGTGTCTACAGGGAAATTTACAGCACTAAATGCCCACATGAGGAGCAAGGAAAGATCTAAAATCGACACCCTATGGTCAAAATTAAAAGAGCTAGAGGAGCAAGATCAAACAAATTCAAAAGCCAGCAGAAGACAAGAAAAAACTAAGATCAGAGCAGAACTGAAGAAGACAGAGACACAAAAAAACCTTCAAAAATCAATAAATCCAAGAGCTGGTTTTTTGAAAAGAGCAACAAAATACATAGACCACTAGCCAGATTAATAAAAAAGAAAAGAGTGAAGAATCAAATTGATGCAATAAAAAATGATAGAGGGGATATCACCACCGATTCCACAGAAATACAAACTACCATCAGAGATTACTACAAACGACTCTATGCACATAAACCAGTAAATCTAGAAGAAATGAATAAATTCCTGGACACTTACACCCTCCCAAGACTAAACCAGGAAGAAGTTGATTCCCTGAATAGACTAATAACAAGGTCTGGAGTTGAGGCAGTAATTAATAGCCTACCAACCAAAAAAAGTCCAGGTCCAGACAGGTTCACAACCAAATTCTACCAGACATACAAAGAGGAGCTGGTATCATTCCTTCTGAAACTATTCCAAACAATACAAAAAGAGGGAATTCTACCCAAATCATTTTATGAGACCAACATCACCCTGATACCAAAACCCGGCAGAGACACAACTAAGAAAGAAAATTTCAGGCTAGTATCCATGATAAACAGTGATACAATGATCTTCTATAAAATACTGGCAAACTGAATGTAACAGCACATCAACAAGCTTATCCATCACAATCAAGTAGGCTTCATCCTGGAGATGCAAGGCTGGTTCAACATACACAAATCTATAAACATAATCCAGTACATAAACAGAACCAAAGACGGCAACCACATGATTATCTCAATAGATGCAGAGAAGGCCTTCAACAAAATTCAACAGCCCTGTATGCTAAAACTCTCGATAAACTAGGTATCAATGGATCATATCTCAAAATAAGAAACGTTATCTATGACAAACCCCCAGCCAATATCATACTGAATGGGCAAAAACTGGAAGCATTCCCTTTGAAAACTGGCACTAGACAAGGATGCCCTCTCTCACCATTGCTATTCAACATAGCATTGGAAGTTCTAGCCAGACCAATCAGGCAAGAAAAGGAAACAAGGGGCATTCAATTAGGAAAAGAGGAATTCAAATTGTCTCTATTTGCAGATGCCATGATTGTATATTTAGAAGACCCCATCATCTCAACCCCAAATCTCTTTATGATGATAAGCAACTTCAGGAAAGTCTCAGGATAAAAATCAATGTGCAGAAATCACAGGCATTCCTGTACACCAATAATAAACAGAGAGCCAAATCATGAGTGAACTCCCATTCACAATTGCTACAAAGAGAATAAAATACCTAGGAATACAACTAAGAAAGGACATGAAGGACCTCTTCAAGGAGAACTACAAACCACTGCTCAATGAAATAAGAGAGGACAAAAACAGATGGAAAAACATTCCATGCTCATAGTTAGGAAGAATCAGTATCATGAAAATGGCAATACAGCCAAAAGTACTTTATAGATTTAATGCTATCCCCATCAAGCTACCATTGACCTTCTTCACAGAACTGGAAAAAAACAACTTAACTTCATATGGAACCAAAAAAGAGCTCACATAGCCAAGACAATCCTAAGCAAAAAGAACAAAGCTGGAGGCATCACACTACCTGACTTCAAACTATACTACAAGGCTACAGTAATCAAAACAGTATGGTACTGGTACCAAAACAGAGATATAGACCAATGGAACAGAACAGAGGCCTCAGAAGTAATGCCACCTACCTACAACCATCTGATCTTTGACAAAGCTGACAAAAACAAGTAATGCAGAAAGGATTCCCTGTTTAATACGTGGTGTTGGGAAAACTGGATAACCATGTGCAAAAAGCTGAAACTGGACCCATTCCTTACATCTTATACAAAAATTATCTCCAGATGGATTAAATATTTAAACATAAGACCTAACACCATAAAAACCCAAGAAGAAAACCTAGGCAATACCATTCAGGACATAGGCATAAGCAAAGACTTCATGACTAAAACACCAAAGTATTGGCAACAAAAGCCAAGATAGATAAATGGGATCTAATTAAACTCCAGAAGTTCTGTACAGCAAAAGAAACAATCATTAGGGTGAACTGGCAACCAACAGAGTGGGAAGAAATGTTTGCAATCTACCCATCTGACAAAGGGCTAATATCCAGAATCTACAAAGAACTAAAGCAGACTTACAAGATGAAGACAACCCCATCGAAAAGTGGATATAAACAGGCACTTTTCAAAAGAAGACATTTATGTGGCCAACAAACATATGAAAAAAAGCTCATCATCACTGGTCATTAGAGAAATGCAAATCAAAACCACATTGAGATATCATCTCACATCAGTTAGAATGGCAATCATTAAAAAAATCTGGAGACAACAGATGCTGGAAAGGATGTGGAGAAATAGGAATGCTTTTACACTGTTGATGGGAGTGTAAGTTAGTTCAACCATTGTGGAAGACAGTGTGGCAATTCCTCAAGGATCTATAAATAGAAATAACTTTTGACCCAGTAATCCCATTACTGAGTATATACCCAAAGGATTTTAAATCATTCTGTTATAAAGACACATGCACATGTATGTTCATTGTGGCACTGTTTACAATAGCAAAGACTTGGAACCAACCCAAATGCCCATTAACCATAGACTGGATAAAGAAAATGTGGCACATATACACCATGGAATACTATGCAGCCATAAAAAAGGATGTGTTCATGTCCTTTGCAGGGATATGAATGAATCTAGAAACCATCATTCTCAGCAAACTGACACAAGAATAGAAAACCAAACACCACATGTTCTCACTCATAAGTGGTTGTTGAACAATGAGAACACATGGACAGAGGGAGGGGAACATCACTCACTGGGGGTCTGTTGGAGGTTGTGGGGCTAGGGGAAAGATAGCAGGGGGTGGGGAGGTTGGGGAGTGATAACATTAGGAGAAATACGTAACGTAGATGATGGGGGGATGGAGGCAGCAAACCACTATGGCATATGTATACCTATGTAACAATCCTGCACGATCTGCATATGTACCCCAGAACTTAAAATATAATTAAAATAAATAAATAAATAAAAATTGAATAGAGAGCCGACTCTGCCTTCTCCTCAAGCATAGGGGAAACGCATTCAATATTTCCTCATTAAGTATAATGTTACCTGGAGCTTTTCAGTACATGTAGGGTTTTTTCTCTTATGAGTCACATTTCTCTGTTTCCACACATAGTCAAGAAAATGTTATTATAGAGTACAAATTTTAAATGAGATGTAGATTTTGAATTCTGACCTCTCATTTTTTGTCATAGTTGCAAGTTAATTTGCATGAATGAAATCCCAACTTGATACCTGCCCATAACATACTCCTCAACCCCCACCACCATGATAGATGGCAGCTGAAACTATTCAATTCTTTCATCCTTACACATGTTTTATTTTCTCCCACTCATGCCAAATTCAGGGACTGTTGAGGAATGTAGGCAGAATTTGTGTGTATTTTTGGGAAGTCCTCCTTTCCTCCATCATATTTCAGCTGTTCTGGAACCCCCCAAACTCTGTCTTCTCCTGAAGCCAGTAGCCAACTGAAGTACTCTTTAGTTCCAGAAGCCTCACCAAAATAGGGGTGTGCCTTCAAGCAAGAAGCCTTATTACCCAGTATGGGAAGAGATGATCCGGGACAGACCTGTGTTACTTATAGTTAAATGATTACAAGCTTGCTTTGCTTTTTATACACTGAGATTTGTGCCACAGATCATATCTAAACTATAGTGCACTAAAATTAAAGCAGAGATCAAGCAGTAACAGAAGGTCTGTGGTAAAGACCATCTTTACCATATAATAAAGAGCGCCCTATAACAGCGGAACACTGTGGTGTGGTTGCAGAGGTGAAAAGAACAGCTTTGGTCCCACAGCTCTTCCCAACAGAGAGTTTGGGTGAGGATCTCCTAAAGGGAGCTTATGCAAAAGACTCTGGGAAGGAAATGCAACCTCTGCTCATAAGACTGGGGAGGGGTCTTTGCAGATAGGTGTTAGTAAGGCCAGAAGGCCTTAGAGGGCAGAGACACCAGAATGCCACAAGCTCTGCCTATGTTCTCAGAATATGGAGCAATTCAGATTGCTCTGTGTCCACAATGCTCAGTAGATAAAAGCCCCTTGATGCATTGTGTGTGGTCAGACCTTATGGCACCTTATCCCATATACCTCTGTTACAAAGCACCTGGTTAGACAATGGGTGGTAAAATCTCAGTGTCCTTAGTTAGCATTTCTTAGGAGAACCTCATTTGCTATTGAATGCTGCAGACAGGTGCTCTTTCTCTGGCTATCTTCCTCCTGGACCCCCTCCCCACAGCCTGCAAGATTAACAAGATAATACACCTAATAAAAGCGCTTGGAGCCCAGAAATCAATGTCAATGCAGATAACCCTGGGAGAGTGCGTTGGACCCCTGGGCCCCTGTTGTAAAATTCTATTATTGTGTCTTTGTCTTTATTTCTTTTCTCATTCCCTTATCACTTCCAGGACAGGGGACACCCAGGCACAGGGTTGGGCTTGTTCCCAACAACCCAGGAATTTTACCCAAAGTCCTTCACTTTCTTCCAGTTTTTATTCAATTTTGGCCATTCTGTAGTGCCTTCAAATAGTCTTTACACCAGAATTTACAATACTTTTCTGTAATAAAGTATTCTGGAAGAAGCTATTCGATCATTACCTGAAGGGAAACTAGAGTTACTGATTTGTTTCTCTACAGTTAAGTATATTTTTAAACTAACCTAATATATTGTTATTAATTTATTATATAATGTTTTATGTTATTTGGTCTGTTAGAGTTCCCTGCATCTTCCACTATATTATCCTGAATTTTACGTAGTTTTTCAGTTTACCTGAAAAACTATCTCAAAACTTAATTGAGGAGACAAGTGCTATGTATATCAGTGTCATTCATGCCATGCCTCAGTCGCTAAGTTGCACATTATATATGTTCATGAAATAGACATTCTTTGGGTTTACTTCCAGAACTTAAATGTTTTCTATGTAAACAATTTCTGACATTCTTTTTAACTATCAGAATCGCATTTCATAAGAGTTGAGTGTACCAGAATAAAAAAATTAGGCCCATCTCAAAATACATGCATTATCTCTTTATTCTTTGTGATATGAATATTGCTGAGAAATTAATAGAGTAATAGGTTATCAGTCTTGATATCAATATTAAAGGTCATCTGTTTCAACAGATTCAGACTTCTTGATTCAATTTCATTTAGAGAATGGATTTTATCCAAAGATAAGTCATTATTATCAAAATGTTCTCTCTACATGTGCATTAAAATGCAAATACCAAAATTCAAATTACCAGTTGCTTTCTTGTGGTTTAATAATCATAACATTTTAAATTCCAGGTCAAATGTCATTGATTTCAACTCATAAGATTATTAAATGAGTTGATTTAGAGTGTGTGCCAGAATGAATGAGAGGCTGGTAATGGATCAAGCTAAGTGAAGGTGTAAAAATAAAATCATGCCAGAGTGAAGAGTTAAAATATGCTGAATTCCTTTCCATTTGGGGCTTAATATTCGTTCAGCTCATTAAGTAGAGAATGGATTAGGCTAATCCCAACTGTAATTATACATTCTATCAGGCATATAAAGGTAAACTAGAGAGATAGTCTGCATTGCCATAAAATTCAGGTTTGAGATAATCAGCACAACAGAATTAAGCTGTCACTGAATGACATTCATTATGAAGCATAAGCCTAAAGCAGATGCAAGTAACTCAATGTTGGCTGTATAGTAGATGTCAAGAAACAAATATATTTAGCTAACTTCTGAAGATTTAGGAAAATACTTACATGGTAATTCTACTGACAGGCTTTTAGATAATACACATCAAAGGTAGAAACCCGTATTTTTTTTTCCTCTAGGGGAAGCAGGTAGAAATCAAAGTGAAAATCAAGATAAGATGATCATGTTAGAATACTATGTTCTTTAACAGTGTACATGTGAGATTAAATATTAAATTTCTATCCTTGATTCGGTAACTCTTTGCAATGAGTTTGTATTACTCAATTTATGAAGCAAGAATTAAAACAAACACAAATTTGCTTTTGGGTTGGCTCTAATTTGTCAAAATACTAGCTTATTATGGTTTTTACACTGATCAGGATGCAAAATTCAAAAATTGTTTAGAATTTGGGTCTTCACCTATTTGCGTTTTTCACCCATGTCTTATACCATTTCTAAATCAGTGTGGCAGTTGAGTCAGATATCTTTCTGGTACTCTGTTATCATAAGTCCTCCCCTTGTTTGGTGACTACTTCCAGTCCATTTCAAATGTCCACCAACATCCTATTTCAGGTCCTGCCTCAAACTGTTACAACTCAAGAGTTGAGGCAAGTTCAATGAAAAAAAAATGAGAAAGGATTAAACAGAGGGCATGTGTGAGAGAGTTATAATGTTGCATAGGAGAATCTAATCTGAGTAAAATGAAAGGTAAGGATATTATAGTGGGCTGAGAGAAGTGGAAGAAAACATACAAATCTGGTAGCATTAGCATTAATAGATTGTTGGTCCTTGTAAGGTCAAAAAATTGTTGAAATGAAGGTACTGGAAGAAGTAGCCTTCAGAGAGTGAAATACTGGAAACATTTTTAAAAACCTTTATTTTAGATTCATGGGGTATACATGCAGGTTTGTAGCATGGGTATATTGCATAATGGTGAAATCTGGGCTTTTAGTGAACCCATCATCCAAATCGGAAACACTGTATCTAATAAGTAATTTTTCAACCCTGACCTACTTCTACCCTCCCCACTTTTGGAGTTCCTAGCGTTTATTATTTCCACCTTCACATCCATGTGCACCCATTGTCTAACTCCTACTTATAAGTGAGAACATGCAGTATTTTATTTTCTGTTTCTGAGTTATTTCACATACGATAATGGCCTCCAGCTCCATCCATGTTGCTGCAAAGAGCATGATTTTATGTTTCTGTAGCTGTATAGTATACCATAGTGTATATGTCCCACATTTGTCCAATCAATCATTGATAAACACTTAGGTGGAGTCCATGACTTTACTATTATGTATAGTGCTGCAATAAACATACGAGTTTGCAAGCATCTTTTTGATATAACATTTTCTTTTACTTTGGGTAGATACCCAGAAGGGGAATTGCTGGGTTGAATGGTAGTTCTATTTTTAGTTCCTTGAGAAATCCTCATACTGTTTTCCTAGAGGTTGTGTGCTAGCATACATTCCTGCCAACAGTGTATAATTATTCCCTTTTACCCATATTCTCCCTGTCTCAAGATACTGTTGATACTCTGTCTCAAAAAATAAAAAGTCAGAAGTTATTTTTTGACTTTTTATTTTTTGAGACAGGGTATCACTCTATTGCCCACGCTGAAGTGCAGCAGCATGATCATGGCTCACTGCAGCTTCGACCTCCCCAGGCTTAGGTGATCCTCCCACCTCAGCCTCCTGAGTACCTGGGACTATAGGTGCTTGCCACCACACCGAGCTAATTTTTGTATTTTTTTGTAGAGACAGGGTTTTGCCATGTCACCTAGGCCGGCCTCAATCTCCTGGAGTTAAGTGGTATGTCTACCTTATCCTCCCAGAGTCCTGGGATTACAGGCTTGAAGCACTGTGCCTGGCTCTTGACTTTTAGTAAGAGCCATCTGGCTAGTCTGAGGTTGTATCTCATTGTGGTTTTAATTTGCATTTCTCTAATGATTAGTGGTATTGAGCATTTTTCATATGTTTGTTGGCCTTTTGTATGTCTTCTTTTGAGCAATGTCTGTTCAGTGCTTTGCCCATTTTTTTAATGGGGTCTTTTGGTTTTTATTTTTTCTTGTTGATTTTTTTGAGTTCTTGATAGATTCTGGCTATCAGTCCTTTAACAGATGCTGATATGGTTTGGCTCAGTGTCCCCACACAAATCTCATGTCCAATTATAATTCCCAATGTTGGGGGAGGGACCTTGTGGGAGGTGATTGGATCACGGGGACAGATTTCTCCCTTGCTGTTCTCATGATAGTGAGTGACTTCTCACAATATCAGGTTGTTTAAAAGTGTGTGACACTTCCCCTTTTGCTCTCTCTTCCTCTTGCTCCAGCCAGGTAGGACATGCTGGCTTCCCCTTCATCTTCTGCCATGATTGTAAGTTTCCTGAGGCCTCCCCCAGCCATGTCTCCTATACAGCCTGCAGAACCATGAGCCAAATAAACTTCATAAATTACTCAGTCTCAGGTAGTTTTTTGTAGCAGTGTGAGAACATACAAATACAGATGCATAGTTTGCAAACATTTTCTCCTATTCTGTAGGTTGTCTGTTTATTCCGTCAGTTGTTTCTGTTGCTGTGCAGAAAGAAGCTCTTTAATTAAGATCCATTTGTCTATTTTTGGTTTTGTTGCATTTGCTTTTGAATTCTTAATCATAAAGTATTAGGTAGGCTAATGCCCAGAAGGTTATTTTCTAGGTTTTCTTTTAGAATTTTCATAGTTTTAGGTCTTACATTTAAGTCCTTAATCCATCTTAAGCTCGTTTTTGTATATGATAAGGAAACATTTTTTGAGGATGAGTAAGTATATACAGGTAATGACTAAATTATTATGTGATTATAGAATGATTGGCTGAGAAGAAGCTCATGGCAGAAAAGGACGTCTAGAAACAGAGTACCTAGGGTAAAGAGTTACCTATATCGACAATTAAAGTTGTCAATAGTTATGAGAGATTTTATTGAGAATGTCATGCATACAGTAAATGAGTAAACAGCATTGTGTATGTATAAATGAATAATTGAATATATGCATTTATATATGTAAGTAGGCATGTATGCATTTAATGTTGAGTTCAAATACAGTGTTGCTCTAATTTAGTCTTAGGTGGTGCATTTAAGAATTTAAAAAGCACAACCACAGTCCCGGTCCCAATCATATACTGTTTTGTATTGTGGTGGAATTAGTACATGTTTTACCTTTTCCCCTTCAAGAAAAACATAATGGCTAATTTTCTATCTTCCAAAGCTATTTTATATTAGAAATACATTTTTTCAATTTCAACTTTTTAGATACAGGAGGTATGTGTGCAGTTTGTTACATGGAATATACATTTGAGATAAGGAGTTAAACAGAGTCAGCTCTGAAGTGGTAACACTTATTTTCATCACATATTAACATTTTGGGCAAAGCTGGGAAGCATATATAAAAACCAGGATTATTTGTAAAACATACTCTTACCTCAGGTTTATTGACTGTATTAGTCAGGGTTATCTAGAGGGACAGAACTAATGGAATATATATATTATATATAGAGTAGCCCCATACTGGGAACCTGCTGTGTTCCCATACTAGGAACTAATGGAATGAATATATATATATATATATATATATATATATATATATGGCTAATAGTAGCCCCATACTGGGAACCTGCTGTGAATATTATTGCACAAACATTTCTCTAGATACACACTTTCATTTATCTTGAATAGATACCTAGAAATAAAATTGTTCAGTGGCATGGAGACATTGGTATTCTTAAACATAGATTTTGTTTTCTACAAGAGGAAAGATGTTGATTGTATTTAAATAAACAAAATCCATCTTGACATATCTAAAGATGTAGATAGCTAGAAATTTCCATATATTATACTAGATAATATATAAAACATGATATATTATATAATAAGAGAGATTTCAAATTGTTTATGGAAATGCATATTATTTAAAAACTATGCATGGGTTTCAAATTTCGTTTAAACCCAAATAAACTTGTACTAACATGTTATAAGTTGTCTGAATAGGATCTAGTTTGAGGTACCTATAAGGACAAGACATCAGTTTTAAAACAGCCCCTATCAGAGCAACGTGAATTTTGCTACAATTGAAGTAAGAACACACATTAAATTTATGATGCAGCTTGAGTGAAAAGATGGTGAAATAATTGATACTTTATGAAAAGTTTATGAGGACAAAGCCCCAAATAAATCAGTAGTTTGCAAATGGATAACACCTTTTGAGGAGGAATGAGATGATGCTGAAGAAAAAGTCTGCAGAAGCAGACCATCCACATCAATTTGGGAAGAAAGAATTTATCTTTTTGTTCTCCAGTTGAAGAGGACCAGTGATTAACAGCTTAAACAATAGCCAACACGTTAGACATCTCAATCATTCAGCTCTCACAATTCAGACTATAAAATTAAAGTTGATCAGACTTGCCACTCAATGGATTCCAAAATCATTGTGCCCAGATCAGCTGAACACAGGAGCAGAGCTTTCAATGGGAATTTTAAACAAGTGGGTTTCAATATACTGAAGACTTTCTTCAAAGAACAGGAGATGAAACATGACTTTACCAGTATGATCCTGAAGACAAAGCACAATCACAGCAATGGCTACCAAGAAGTGGAAGTGATCCAGTTAAAGCAAAAGCAGACTGGTCAAGAGCAGAGGTCAGGGCAACATGGGGGATGCTCAAGGCATTTTGCTTGTTGACTTTCTGGAAGGCCAAAGAATGATGACATCTGTTTATTATGAGAGCGTTTTAAGAACATTAGCCAGAGCTTGAGAAGAAAAACACCGAGAAAACTTCACCGGAGTCTTTCTCCATCATGACAATGTTCCTGGTCATTCCTCTCATCAAATGATGGCAATTTTGTGAGAATTTCAATGGGAAATCATTAGGAATTCACCTTATAGTCCTGATTTAGCACTTTCTAACTTCTTTTTGTTTTCTAATCTTAAAAAATCCTTAAAGGGCACCCAGTTTTCTTCAGTTAAAATATTTTTTTAAAAACTACATTGACATGGTTAAATTCCCAGACCCTCTGTTCTTTAAAGCTGGATTAAATGGCTGGTATCATTACTTACCAAAAGTGTCTTGAATTTGATGAAGCTTATGTTAGAAATAAGTTGTTGTTGTTTTTGTTTTGTTTTGTTTTTTTGAGACGGAATCTCGCTCTATTACCCAGGTTGGAGTGCAATGACATGATCTCGGCTCACTGCAACCTCCACCTCCTGGTTTCAAGCAATTCTCCTGCATCAACTTCCCCAGTAGCTGGGATTACAGGCACCTGCCGCCACACCTGGCTAATTTTTTTTTTTTTTCTTTTTAGTAGAGACAGACTTTGACCATGCTGGCCAGGCTAATCTGAAACTCCTGACCTCAGGCGATCTACCCACCTCAGCCTCCCAGAGTGCTGGGATTACAGGCATGAGTCACTGCTCCCAGCCCTAAGTTTCTGTTTTTTATTATTTATTTTATATTATTTTCTATTTTATTACTTATATGTGAAGAGACTTCTAAAAGTTTGTGGAAAATTTCATTTCACATGTAAGTAATATATTATGACATATATAAACCATATATTACAAAATATATATACACTCACATATCTTATTTAATGGAAATGAGTTGTAACTTGTCTTTTTACAGCTGAAGGAAAGGGTCTTGGTAATATAAGAGTCAAAGGTTGTGGAATTGAATGTGGTACACTATCTGCTCTGGTTTCCCTGGAGAAATAATGTGTAAGTCATTATTAGAAGATGAATTTGACATAGCTAGACAAAGGGAAACTTAGAATAGCATTTCAGAATGTGAAAGTCCCTGTGGCGGGAAGCAGAATGAAGATTTTGAAGAATGGAAAGAAAGGCAACGTGGATGCTGTTTGGCCTATGAGGAGAGCAGGTGAGTGCAGGCCATCAAAGTTTTGGTCTTGTTCCTAAAATCAGTGAGAATCACTGAAGAACTTTCAGCAGATGGGGAGAAAATTAGATACTCTCTGCATTGGAAGATAGTGATGGGTCAGGATTCATAGTGGATTCTTAGAGACCATTTATAATCTAGCTTATTTTTTTTCACCTGCATATTTCATTCATAAGATATTTATCATGTTGATGTACTGAACAGGAAAACATACTGGTGATTACTGGTTTGCTATGTGCTCTGTACTCAAGGGGGGCATTGGTAGAAACGTAATGAGCATTCCCTAAATATCTGACAGTAGATCAATTAGCAAAAATGGTCATGAAAATGTCAAATCAGTTACAAAGCATGAAAACAAATATAGAAACTTTTTAAATAATTCATATAATTATATGCTTCATAATGAACTGAGTGAAGCTATACTAGGAACTCTTGGCTATATATAAAATATATATATAATATATGTTCTTTGGGTAACTTTAATTTACGAATATTTCCATATATATAATTAGTGATAATAATAACATTATTAACTATCACTTTTTTAATGTCAACTGTGCTAGCTACTCAAACTGCTTTATATAACTTACTCTCAAAATAACACTATGAAGTAGTCATTTTTAACCCTATTTATAAGATGAGAAAACTAAGGTTCAGGAAGATGAAGTATCTTACCCAAAGTCTCACGGGTAATAAAATGCAATGGGCTTTCCAGCACTGTTCCATGTATAACCACAGGAAGTATCCTTACTAGATATACCGTTTTGCCCCCTCCTAACCACTTTGTAAAGCTGATATTATGTATTCCAAAAGCATTTCTATAAAAATAGAATCTAAATCAAAAGCCAAGCTTTTATTCCACTTCTCTGACCTCTCTACCTTGGATGAAGTAATGTGTACACAGAAAATATAGTAACCTATGCTGTCATTAGTAAGTAAATCGACCTTTAGAAGCGAGCAATTTTTCCCTTCCTGCCTATCAGTTTGACAGGGCCACTATTTAACGGGCAATTTGTTATATGTTTAAAATTTATCTTAAGGGTATAAAATTGGGAAAAGATGAATAGAATGAAAGGCAAATGACTTCCAAATGAAATAAGATGGAAGCACTCAAAGTAAAGGAAGGAATTATGCTAGATTCTACAATTAAAAGGAAATAATCCACTGTCTATATTAAAGTTAAGATTGTATTTACATCACATGATATCCCTTCATTTTCCTCCACTTGTTAATATTATTCCAATAAAGGAATATTTCTTTCTGGCACTTTATGCTAAAGTAAGGAAAACAGATTTTTCTCAGATTTAGCAATGGATTTTAGAAGCTGGAAATCATAAAACTTACTGACTTTTCATCTAATGATATTCATGGTCATAAACTAGGCAATATTCCTGATGAGAAAACAATTACTAATTGTGGCTCTTGCTTCCTTTTTTGTTAAAGGAAATATATGTAGTGCTTGAAACACAAGTTAATTTTAAAATTATTTTAGACTTTGCCAGTGGGCTTTCATGCAAGTGGCCAATTGCAGGCATAACTAAGCAAGAGAGAAACATGCTAACAGAGTTCACTTCAGCAATATCAATGAATGTTCCTTGTGACAATAAATAATGACAAATGGTTACCTCCTTGGTGACAGTTGCTAACTAAACTGGCCTGACACTTAAAAAAGGGCACTTCCCTAATGACATGAGAGTGCCCTTTTCTAAAAATTATTTGGACATCATCCTTTTTATAATCAAACTACTAATGTGCATAGTAACTGAATCATTTTCAAAAGGAGTTTCTCAATTTAACCTCATGTTTATAGGTGATCCATAAAAATTGTAATAGGACATGTGTGTCCTGTTCTTACAAAGATGTCAATGCATGTGTACCATTTTTCTTACATTATTGTCATGTGATACATTTTAAGGATCCATTCATAGAATGAGTAAAAAGACACAGTATCTGATACGTTGTATAAAATCATGAAATAACTATAGAGAGCTGATCATGCCAAGATAAATAGACCACAATGAACATCATGATTCTGATTAAAGATACTTGTTGATGCTTCCTGACTTAATTCACTTCACTCGTGCTCTTATAGTCCAAAGTATCAGACTACAAACATATGATTAGGTTAAGAAACATACTGTTTTGGACAGCCTCTTAGATCCATATCCCCCATTTTCTTGTCACCACCATCTTTGGACAGGGCCTGCCTGCTTGTACTTCATAATGGCATGTGGCTTTATTAATTGATCTTGTTACCCTCTCCACCACTGGCTCATTGTCTGGGTGTCCCTGGTTTATTATGATAATTTTCAAAAACTTTATATCTGACCACCCTGTTCTCCCAGTGGCACGGTGCTCTTCATGGAAAATTTCCTACACGTTTCCAAAGTACTTTAAAGTAAGGTCTCACTATTTTTTTCTCTCATATATATATATATATATATATATATATATATATATGCCATAGTTAGAAATGGATTTATAATTTTGTCCTAAAATTATCATATTTATTATGAGAATTAGTGTCTGTATTTCTTAAAAGTTATTTTCACATTTTCTCAAATAACTACAAATCTATGTTTCCATAACAAAGCCACAATTATGAAAGTAGAAACTATTAAGTTGTAAATAATAAAAGTAAGAATAAGTAAATTCTAACTAACAAAGGCCAATATTGTAAAAATCATAACCAAAAAGAGTATTACTGGGCACAAATAAGCAGCTTACTTAAACTTGAAATGACTTAACTGCTAATAGTTGAAAATTTGAAAGCTTTATGAATATTTTAAAATGGGAAATATGACTTTTTATGGATCCACGAGTTGTACGTATTTATGGGGTACATGTGATATTTTGATATGTGCATACAACGTGTATTGATCCAATCAGGGTAACTGGGATATTTGCCACCTCAAATATTTGTCATTTCTTTGTGTAAAGATTCCAGATGTTCTCTCTTCTAGTTATTTTGAATCATACAACACATTGTTGTTAACGATAGTCATCCTGCTCTGCTACTGAACACTAGAACTTATTCCTTCTATCTGTCTGTATGTTTGTACCCATTAATAAATCTCTCTTCATCCTCCTCCTTCACACCCTCCTAAGCCTCCTGTACATTTGAGTGAGAGCATGTGATATTTGTCTTTCTGTGCTTAGCTTATTCCAGTTAACAGTGATTTCTAAAGAATGAGACATTTTGTTGAAAATAAAAGAACTGCTTAGATCGCGTGTCAAAGTCAAATATATAATTTTTACAATTTCTAAGGTTTCACAGGCAAAATCTCAATTATAAGCTAAATGTTAAAATAATATTTTAAAATTAGAACACATAAAAATTGACACAAGAACAGGAAATCAAACACCGCATGTTCTCACTCATAAGTGGGTGTTGAACAATGAGAATACATGGACACAAGGAGGGGAACATCACACAACACACTGGGGCCTGTCAGGGGGTGGGGGGATTGGGGAGGGATAACATTGGGAGAAACACCTAATGTAGATGATAAGGGGATGGATGCAGCAAACCACCATGGAATGTGTATACCTATGTAACAAACCTGCCCAATCTGCACATGTACCCCAGAACTTAAAGTATAATAAAAAATTACAACTTAAATTTATAACATAATTATTTTAAAGATCACAGGAAATTTATACTAGATAATAGTCATTAGTGTTTCCTTTGTGCTATGTGCTGTTTATAATCCTATGAGATAACATTAAATAATTGAGATAGAGAGAAATTAATAATTTGCCTCAAGCTCCACAGTTCCAGAAATCACTCTGCCCAGAGTATAATTCTAGTCATTAAAAATATGTTGCAGTTTTCTCATCTGTTAAATATTGTGAGAATTCTAGAAATAAATTTTATTGTGTATATTTAAGGTATACAACATGATATTATAAGGTATTTGTATGTAGTAAAATGGGTACTATAGTAAAACAAATGAATACATTCATCATCTCATACTTACTTGGTATACCCCCCATGGTAAGAGCAGCTGTGACCTGATCATTTTGCTAAAAGTCTAAGTACAATACACTGTTATTACATATTGTCTTCATGTTGTGCATTAGATCTTTTGACTTGTTCATTATACATATTTACTATTTGGGGTAGGAGAGAGAACATGGGGATATGTAGGTAAAAATATCATGAGAAGTAAATGAGACAACACATACAAAATATTTAGATTATGATTGGTTAAAAAAAAGCTTTTGATGATCCTTAGATATTATACAATTCTAGTTAACTAGTAGACATTATTATAGGACTTAAGGCCACTCAAGATAACTCAAGATATCATACTCCTATATAGATCTGAGAATAAGTAAACTGATGTGTTTTTTTTTTCTTTTCTTTTCTTTCTTTTTTTTTTTCTTTTTTTGAGACAGAGTCTTGCTCTGTTGCCCAGGATGGAGTGCAGCGGTGTGATCTTGGCTTACTGCAACCTCTGCCTCCTGGGTTCAAGTGATTCTTCTGCCTCAGCCTCCCGAATGGTTGGGATTACAGGCGCCAGTCACCATGCCTGGCTAATTTTTGTATTTAGTAGAGACGGGGTTTTGCCATGTTGGCCAGGTTGGCCTCAAACACCTGACCTCAAGTGATCTGCCCACCTTGGCCTCCCAAAGTGCTAGTATTACAGGCGTGAGGCCCCCCGCCTGAGATATATATATATATATATATATATATATATATTTTTTTTTTTTTTTGACATGTTATACTCATCTTTCTTATCTTTCCATATGCTGCTTAATTGAAATTTGAAGGGGAGGAAAGAGCATATGACTCTTAGACAAATCCATCATGCACAGAGTCAGTTCTCAGCCATGTGTGGTTATCTGGAAGCTAAATTTTTGTGTGCATTCCCCCAAATTTGATTAGTCTCTCAGGGATGAATTTTTGTTTGTCCAGCCTCTTCTGAATCCATTATATTTGTATATTTACAGATAGTACAGGTAGATGTGTGATTTGAAGATATGGCAAGGAAACATTTGATGGGAAATTAGATATTCACTAGAGCGGATTATATCATCTGCTATTTGAACAGTACTTGATGAAACTAGATACCACATTCTCGCTTTCTGCAGTATTTCTCTGTTCATGTGTATCCGTGGGTGTGTGCTGAGTCAGCCTCCGTGAGGGATTAAGTAGCCTCTTGCTCCTGGCCACCATAACACTTTCAGCCAGAGACAAATTCAATCACCTGTAAATCCTCAATTTACATAGTTCTGATTTCAAAGGATGTCACGCTTCAAATCCCATTTAGTGTCAGTTACCAGCAGAAGTCCAAGTCTTTCACTTCATCCATCCCCCTGTGACACTAATCCCTATCCTGCTCTTCATGCCTCTTAACATGCCCTCCATCCCTACATCTGTTTATGCTCCCAAACCATCTATGTATCCTTGGAATTGATAGTCTGTGATTAACAAACCTTCAAAAAATCTTCACCTACTTCTCTATAACTTCCCTTCACTTTGTTTCTCTAACTCAAAAGTCATTACTTCCCTTCAAAAGTTATGCCTTCCCTTCAAGTGATGAGCTTTCCCTCTTAGGTCCAGGAGGTATTGTATTGCAACATTTGGCTTGTTTTCCATTGCTATTTCTAAGGGATCTATTCTCATTCCTCCTGTTTTGTGAAATGTCTTTTATTAGAATTTACTAATCATTACACTTGTTGCTGAGAGTCACAGTGCCTCATCACCTCATTCACTTTTTCCTTTCTTATCACCAGTCTGTTTCCATGCTTGACATCTTCAACACCACACAAGTGTGCAATGTGCTCACCTCTCAGTTCCTTGGCCTTCTTAGCTTTAATGATCTTTCTTCCCATCCTAACCCAGCCACTCATTTCCACAGTGATTCTCCAAATTTGGTTATGATCAATAATTATCGCACATCTAAAGTCTCTCTTTCATATATCCTATTCTTTGAATACTCTCTCATTCCTACTCCTATTAACCGACTCTATGCTGCTGTACAACGTTTGAAGATCAGATCAAAACTTGTGATCCACTGTACCTACCCAATTTTACCTATTGCCCTTAAATACCATTAATTCTATCCTTATGAAGCACAGAATCCTTGGTCCAATAAAATAAGTATTGCTTTATAAATATTCTCAATTCTTTTCTGCTCTTTCTCTAGCAAAATACCAATTAAGCCCCAACACATCTTGGGAAAAAATCACTTAACTGTAATCAATGGATGTGTTTCAAATATATTGACATAAATCTCAAGATGCTTTCCTAGTTAAGCTCATTTCTGCACTCTGCAAGACATGTTTTACACCTTTCCTTCTCTCAGCACATCAGCAACACTTCTTCCACTGACATTGTTCTTTACTGATGATCTCGCCAAAAAAGTCATTGAGAAAATATTCAGTCAGCTAAGAATAATGCCATAATCCCATTATTAATTACACATGACTACATGTCTGTGTAATTCACATCTGCCACTTTTCTATCTGTTACAAGGCAAAGAGTGTTTTGATTCATATAAGGCTGGCCCCTCCACATATGCCTTGGACCTTTTCCCTCCTATCTTCTCAGGGAGTATGAGTTGTCTTTTACATCCACTTATCTTCTGTTACATCAGACATTAAAGAGATTTACAAAGAAAAATAGTAAGACAATACCACTCTTCAAATTAATGTATTTTAAAAATAAACTTCAAGGTTCCCATTTAGGATATCATATCACATTTAGTTGTCATGTCTCCTTAGTCTCTTCTTGTGTATGACAGTTAGATCTTTTTTCCTTAATTTAAAACTGTTATTTTTGTTAACATGTAATGGGTTTATTGTTATTTTAAATAAATTAATAAGTAACATTTTTAAATTTTATCACCTTTAATATCTATATGGCAAATATTATATATAATTGGCATAAGCAAAAGCTCTTTAGTGTTCTCAAAAATGCCTAAGAGAGAAGTTTCCTGAGACCAGAAGTCTAGGAACCACTTCCCTGGAGTATAGTAGAGAAACAAGACTGAAAGAATCTGGATATTTGAATCAGTTTTCTACTAGCCTAGAATGCTCACACAGTTATGTCAGAGAGCAGTACACTTCTCTAAGCTATTGAACATGTAAAGTTTATTTTTGAAAACCACTTTCATTTTACCCTGGATAATTCATTACTCATTCTGCAACCAAGATCTTCCAACATAGTGTCATTTTTAAAAAATATTTACTCTGAGCAAGGCACTGGGATGAGTGAGTATGCAACAAGAAAAAAAGAAATAGACACATTTCTTGCCCTCAACAAACCTAGAGAAAATCAGCTAAGTTTCTATGAAGGGAAAACTACAAAATGTGATGGGAGCAGAAGGCAGGAGCACATTCCCATGGCACCAAAAGAAAAAACAGCCTCTCAGAGGAAGTGAAATCTAAAATAAAATCCAACAGTTGAGAAGAGATTAGGTCTAAGTACTGAGCTGGAGGTTGTCATGATGGTGGTAAAGAAGTGGGATAGAATGAGATATTTTTTCATGGAAATGGGAGCAGCATGTATCAAAGACTTAAGGGGAAATAACATATTTGAGGACTTGTAATATACATTGTAATTGGAGGTATTGGGAAAAATGGTATTGGGAAGGGTAAGCAATAGACAGAGAATGATGCAATAAACCTAAACATTTAGAGATTTATTATGGAAAAAGTTACTAAAATAATTTGAGCAGGCCAATGGCATTATCCAAATTGTATATTCAAAACCTCTCTTAACTTGAATTGTGGAAAATGGAGGAAAATGTACCAGATGGATACAGATTAGTTAAAAAGCTGTAATAATAATTAATCCAAATGAGCATTAACCATGGGCTCAACTTTGGAGTTGACAGTGAAATGAAGATAAGCAAAAAGATTTATATAAAACTTGAAATGTAGGACTTGGTAATTTATTAAATGTGGAGAATGAATCAAGATAGAAATCAAATCTGCTTCTCAGAGATCTGTCCTCAGCACTTGATTAGATGAGGGTACCAGTCACTAAGACAGAAACATAGGAATTGGAGGTGAGTTATGGGAATAAATATGATGATCTCACTTTTGAATATGACAATTTTCATAGGTCAGTAAAAGAAGGAAACAGGGTTGTCTGAAGTCAGTAAGTACGTCTATAAGGCAAGAGAGATGTGGACTAGAGAAATAACATGGCATTGTCAGCCTAATGATACAAACTAAAGACCCATGAGTGAATGAGATTGGCCAGGAGCATGTGAACATATAATCAAAGCACGGCAGAGAGCTTAGAGTAACTCTAGCAGTTGAGGTCAAGCTGCAAATGAGCTCTTAAAATGCCCCTTCTCTCTAAATATCATCTACACTCTTATGATATCTTTATTTCCTACCTAGTATTTATCATTATTATTTGAATTTATATTACTTGTTTTTTTATATGTTCTGACTGTCACTAAAATGTAAATTCCATGGGAGGAAAAAAATTTGTCAATTTTTAAAATTTGTTTATTCATCATAGGTCCTAGTGCCTGGAAAATATCAGGCATCTATTAAACCTTTTTTTTAATTAAAAATGGTGTTATTAAATATATAAGAGAGAAAAAGAGAGTGAGGAGGAGTAGGAAGAAAAGGAGGAGGAAGGGAGAAAGGAAAACTTTTGAGAAGAAAAAAACAGAAATGTAGAAGAAAATCTGGAAAGTGTGATACTAAGAAAGCCAATAAAAGTCCTTCAAGAAAGATGTGGTTAGCAGTATAAAAAAGCTATGAATTTAATCATTGTACACTTACATTTCATATAGCACAAGACATAGAATAGACCATAAATACTATGAATGACATGAATATGAAAATTATTGATTTAGCAACAATAATTGTTTTTCAACATACAAATCTCTAGTCAATACTCTGCATGAGAAGTATCTCTGACATACATAGAAATATTTTCTGATACATCAATCATTAATTGATATACAAGCAAATGTAAAACATTAGCAATAAAGTATCCTGTTTATATCTTTGAAGTTGTCCATCTCTTGACTTTTGCGGTTTCATTTTCTAGTTATTATGCTCGAACTTTTTTGAGGCCAAATCCAATGTGATCTTAATACAAATGTATTTCTCTACTCCCTTTTAGCCATAAATAGACTCATGGCCTCAACCAGATCAATTAGGATCTGTTTCCTGGGATTCTGAGTTTCAAAAAATAAATGATGCAAAGATAACACCAACAAAATTTGGAGCTTTTTCATTCCAGCTGTGGTATTCAAGATGAGATCCTGAAGTACTTCCTGCTATCTTGATCTCCAGAGCACCCCTAGTTTCTGCCCTTTCCATGCTGACGTTTCAGTAGTTTCTTTAATCACATTCTTTATACCTTTTCTAATTTTTGCTTATGCTAACTAGACATCTTCTAGGGCTGAAGAAAATGACTGACCCATCGTCTTTTTGAAAAACGGCATTGTTCTTTTTATAAAAGATTATTTTGCCCATTTAGGTTCTCTTCAGATTTCACATGAATTTCTGAATTTCTTTTTCTATTTCTGAAAAAACAGAAAAAAGTTTGTTGGGATTTTGGCAGGAATTTCATTGAATCTGTATCTCAACATTTTCTAATAATGAGACTGTCCTACATAGATTTATTATTTTTTCTTATTTTCCAGATGCACTACAATTGTGATTATGAGAGACAATGTAAATAAAAATACAGAAAAAGCATTACATGGATAAATATGAGAAAGTCACATTATGAGACAATGATGAACTATTGTGTTTAAGGCTACATCTTTTACTTTTAAAAATATCAGTGAAAGAATGATGTTTCCTTTCATAATATTTCCTTCAAGATCTCTATTGGATGTCTCCACTGGGACAACAGAGAGTTTTGACAGTATATAGAATAAGTCAAGTCTTGCATGACAATGTCTGAGTTCTTACTGGAAATATTTTCAGAAGTAAAATTATTCTAACCAATTTATTTTAGTAAATAGAATTCAAGAAAATAGTGTTACCTGTAAAATGCATCTGTTCATGTGCCAAACTTTTGTTTTTAAAAAAAGTACTTTGAGATAATATAAGATTTCTTTAAATATTTAGATATTATTGAATTTGTTAACATAAGGTTAATATTACAATGGAAGGAACTGGCCTAAGATGTTTTTTGTAATCACACACACACTTGCCCACACAGAGCAGCTCAGCATTGCATATTGCATGAA
This sequence comes from Cebus imitator, assembly GCF_001604975.1. Classification (NCBI taxonomy): domain Eukaryota; kingdom Metazoa; phylum Chordata; class Mammalia; order Primates; family Cebidae; genus Cebus; species Cebus imitator. Next base: position 715,236 of record NW_016107920.1, on the reverse strand, counting down.
TACTTCTCTTGAACTATGAGTACAGCCACAGAATTTTAGTATAAAGTAATGAAAGCTAATTTAAAGAATTCATTGCCAGGATCTTGGGTTCCTGCTCAGATCTGTCATAAAAAAACCCGAGGAATTTTGGGAATGGGAATGTTACTTGTCATTTAACTTTTTAGAACCTCTTCATTTGTTAAATATAGAGGTAGATAGGAGAGTAGTAGTTAGATAATCTAAAACTTTATTTTATTGCTCTTATTCCATAGGATTTTCAAAAAAATTCTTTCTTAAGAACCAATTCATAAATAGAAGCACCATCTGGTGTCACAAAAGGGAATTGTAGGTAAAGTTTTATTTATTTCTGCAAAAATAGTATCCCGAGTTTATGGAAAATGAAAACAATGTATCAGAATGTGTCATATATTATCTTAACAAATATTCATTCAATGATACTCTAAACACCACCATATATGCATTAAATGTATAGCCTTTTAATTGTTTTGCTAAATATTCCATGTTTTGTTGTAATATTAGTATTCTAATATCAGCTTGGAAGCTGATCTGAACTGACCATTCATTTGGGAGATGTTTTTATTTAAATAAAATATTATTAAATCCACGAATTAAAATAAATTATTATTTCAAGATACTTTTTAATCTCTAATCACCTAGTTGTGAATCATTAAAATGTCTGAATAAAAGATGCCATTGAGTGTTATAAAAAAATGAAACATTAGGCACAGTGATGTATGTCTATAATCCCAGCTCTTTGAGAGGCCAAGGTAGGAGGATCCAAGGGCCAGGAGTTCAATACTAGCCTGGGCAACATAGTGAGACCCCATCTGTACAAAAATTTTAAAAAACTTCACCTGATATGGTGGCACACACCTGTAGTCTCAGATATGTGGAATGCTGAGGCAACAGGATCACTTGAACCCAGGAGTTTGAGGTTGCAATAAGCCCTGATTGCACCACTGCATTCTAGCCTGGGCAACAGAGCAAGACCCTGTCTCTTAAAAAAAAAAACAACAAAAAATAATGCTTAAATGTGTTTTGGAGTGGTTCAAATGTCTCATTTTACCCTTTTTGTCCAATCTGTTTTTTAATTTGGATAACCGTAACTGAGGCACTGGCATAGGTTTATTTCCAAATAACCTAATTTCTCTGACTCCTACATACTGAAAGAAATGAAGTGAAATGTTTAAATGAGAACATTTACATGCACGTGAATTATCTTCATGGTAGGGAGTTAATAGGTTCCTAGTATTTTACAGATTAGGGGACTGAAAGAGTCATTGCTATGTTGGAAAAATAAAGATTAGAGTTATCAAACACTAACTTAACTTACCTTTTGAGAAAATCTGACTTCATATAACATCTGAGTTTCAGGAACTAAAAGAAATGAAGATAGAATCCATTGATTTTTTTCATTAATAATTAAGGAGCAATCTTTTAGAGTTACTCTTCTGGAATTTACTACAGCAATAGCAGAAGAAAAACTACCTTGTATATCTTTATAAGTCTTAAAAATAGAATTTTAAACTGCAAGTAGTGTAGCACTAAAACATTTTAACCAGTTTGGCATCAGCAATGCCATAATAAAAACTAAATCAGATTAATTAATGATAGTTATAAAGCATTTTAAATTCAGAATTAAATTTAGCAAGTAATTAGTCTGAAACATGTGCAAACTATATTTTAAAGGATGTTTGACTATAATCAATCATCAGGTGTCTATTTGCCTGTAAAGATGAAGCACATTTTAGCATTTAACCATCTGTCAGTCAACGTTATTTATTGAATACCTGCTCTGTATGGAATAGTTAACCTTAAAACAAATCAATCATACAAAAGTCAACATTTTAATACTAAATACAAGTAAATGAAAGCACTTACATCAACTTCTGGTCAGCAATTTAATAAAAAGTGCCTTCATCGTTTTGCATGTCTATTATATAACTACTCACGGAATGTATTATTTGCCTCTACCATGAAGCCAATAATTTAGGTCTTTAATTAGAAAGTTGAAATATATCTTCTGCAAGTACCCTGTCAGCAGTTATCTTGTAGCTAGGCATATCCCACGATCTCCAGACAACATTGTAGTAGAAGAATTTTCCTGAATCTATTAATAAGTTGTTAATTAAAGGATTAGCACTGACCTGTTACCCAATTATCCTTAATTAGGAAGTACTGCAGTAACTTCTCTGTATCACATAATGTCATTCTGAGCAGGCATTGTAATGAAATCCTCACTTGGTTAATTTTTTTTTAGTTGTGGACATATTGTTTTTATTTTTGGTTTCTAGTAGTTTCTGTTGATGTCCCGTATATATATATCAAGAATTTAAAAACATCTTAGATCTTTTATTTACTTTTCTACTGTCTCCAGCTTAAAATGCCACTAGAAAACAGTATTAGAAAATTATATAATGTGGGTTATTAGAATAAAAGTAGCTTCACTCCAAAAGAGAGGGTACTAGAAAAAAGCCTGAAATTTGGAAAGAGGGAAGCTTAAATATTTTATCTGAAGCCATGATGAAAGAAAGGAAGAAAGAAAGGGAGAGGGGAAAGAAAGGAAGGAAGGAGGAAGGAGAAAAAATGAGAGAAGGAAGGGGGGTAAGGAAGAAAAAGAGAGGTGAAAGGAAGAAGAGGTATATGCTCCAAATTTCTAAAGTGCCTCAAATAAACAAAAAGAGTTATATATAAGAAAATAATTTTCGGTCATAGTTTCAACTTATTTAACCTTTAAATAAGGGATTTTAACATGATTTTGATCTATCAAAGTTAAATATATCCAGGCAACAGAAAGAACATTTATAGATATAAAATAAGTTTTGCCAAAGATCGAGAAGATCAATATTATATTGTAAAATTATCATGTTCTTAAATTTTGCTTTATAGTTGTAAAGACTATAGCTTAAAAAGAAAAAAACATTGGGTAAGTGGATGTCACACCCATTTTCATAGTTAAAATTGTTCAAGATAATAATGAAAAAGAAGCCAAATGGAAATGCTGGTAAATTTGTACATAAACATGTTTTAATTGCATAGATCAGTGCTGCTGCTGTTGTTTATTGACCTGTTACTGTTGTTAGTAGAGAATGTTTTTCTATGTTCTTAAGCATGGTTATATGCTATATGTTTCCCTACACACATAGTGGTAAATGAAGCTAAGCATGAATTGATAAACTGAATTTCATTTTACGAAAATAACAACTCTTATTCTTGTAACTCATGCCTAGAAAAATTAAATCTACACCAGTGTAGAAATTAAAAATATAATATGTCCATTTTGGTGTGCCCTTTGTATGTCAATTAAAAATTATTGAGAATAATATTTAAAACTTGTTTATATATTTTTAGCTCTTTAATTGGTTGTATTCACATTTAGGATTATCATGTTTCCTTGACTGTTTAATCCTCTAAGCATTTTGAAACACCCTTCTTTCTCTCTGATAATATTCT
>NW_016107920.1:664062-711753 GCF_001604975.1 Cebus imitator | reverse complement strand
ATGACTAGTGTTTGTATGATATGTCCTTTTCCATCTTGTAATTTTATTTGTGCATTAGTATTCATCTCTTGAATTCTACACATAGTTGTGCCTGTCTGACAAGCCAGTTTTAAGAAAATCTTGTGTGGAAAGTACAAGGAGTTCCCATATTCTCCTTCCCACCTCCCCCAGTTTTTCCTATTATAAACATACTGCATTAGTATGAAATATTTGTTATAATTAATGAACCAATATTGATATCTTATTAATGAAAATCCATAATTTACACTAGGTTTCACTCTATGTTGTATATTGTGAGGTTTTTGACAAACGTATAATGACATACATCCACCACTACAGTTTTATATATAAAACTCTGCACTAATATTCCCTTGACCTATTCATTCTCTCCATCTTTCTGAACCCCTGCAACCACTGATCTTTTTACTGTTTCCACAGTTTTATCTTTTTCATTATGTCATTTAGTCATACTCATACAGTATGTGAATTGGCTACTTTCACAAGCAATATGTATTTAAGGCTCCTCCATATAATTTCATGGCTTCATAGCTCATTTCTTTTTTTTTAATCATTGAATAATATTTATTGTCTGCATGTACCACTGTTTATATTTTAACCTATTGAAAAATGTCATAGTTACTTCTAAGTTTTGGAAATTATGAATAAAGCTGCTAGAAATATTAATGTGCAGGTTTTTCTGTGGTATATTAATCAGGGTTCTCCAGAGAAACAGAAAAAATAGGATGCATGTATTTGTCTGTGTGTGTGTGTGTGTTTGTGTGTCTGTGTGTGTTTAAAGAGAAAGAGGGAGGGATGGAAGGGGAAAGAGAAGGAGATATTATAGGAAAGTGGTTCACATGGTGATTATGTTATGAAGGGTGTGAAATCCCAATATCTTTTAAGAAAGTTGGAGATCCTGTAGAGCCTATGTGTATATCTAGTCTGAGTTCAAAGGCCTGAGAGCCAGGAGAGCCAAAGGTATAATTTTCAGCCCCAAAGCTCAAAGGCTCAATACCCAAAAAGAGCCAGTGATTTAGTTTGGAAAGAGCAACACCCTAGGGCCAGTCAGCAGTGGGGAGTTCCCTCTTACTCAGCTTTTTACTGTATTCAGGTCTTCAGTTGATTGAAGAAAGCCCACTCACATCAGAGAGGGTGATCTCGTTTACTCAGTTTACCTATACATATGTTAATCTCATTCAGAAATAACCTCACAGACACATCAGGGATAATGTTTGGCACCCTGTGGCATCTTGGTTGCTTTACTTCCAAGTTTGGGCAATAATGAATTAAGCTTTTTTAAACATTTATATGATCGACTGTTTTCAAACTGTCTTCAAAAGCAGCTGTATTATTTTGCATTTCCACCAACAATGAATGAGAGGTTTTCTTGCTCCATATTCTCACCATGATTTCCTGTTGTCAGCACTTTAAATTTTAACCATTCTAACAGATATGTAATGGTATTTTATTATTGTTTGAATTTGCAATTCTCTATGATATGTGACCTTGAACATCTTTTCATATGCTTATTTTCCATTTGCGTATCATCCTTGGTGCTGTATCTGTTCAGGTCATTTCCCCATTTTTTAGTTGTTTTTCTTGTTAAAATGTAAGAGTTCTTAGCATATTTTGGATATCAGTCCTTTATTATATTTCTGTTTTAAAGAAAAATATTTTCTTCCAGTAACTGTACATAATAAACTATTTATATATATATACACACACACACACACACACACACACACACACACACACACACACACACATTTTAAGTTATAGGGAATAAAGTTTATTTTGGCAGATAGTATTAAACAAAATTAAAGTTGCATACATTAGTAATATAACTCAACATCCTTAATTTGGTATAAGTAGGACACATTTTCTTGCTTTCCTGTGTTCTGCTACATCACCATACCTAAACTGCTTTATAAAACTGATATGCTGAAATTTAACTTTACTGTTTTCGCTTACGCTCTGATTCCAAACAAAACTTTTCATAAGCTTCTTCTATCTCTGGGTCCATCTCATCATCAATATCATCCAAGTATGGATCACCAACCCCTGATAAATCTGTTCCGTTTTCTTCATAATCTGGAAAAAAGTCCTGTCTTTCAAGTAACCCTTGATATTTCTTTTGATAATCTGGATCAGCTGCAGTGAAAGGAACACCATCAGATGTATAAGATGTTGGTTCATTCATAAAGTAGTTAGGATCATTTTCTGGTGTTGAAGTTGCATGGACTCTACCCCAGTTACTTGACTCTACCCCAGTTACTTGACCAGAGTTCCACAAGCTTCAAGAGCATCTGTTTCATATCTCTACTGCAGTTTGCATCTAGGACAACATTTTCAATTCTCTGAATAATTTCTTCCATATCCATCTTTCCTTTTTCCTTCCAAGCATCTTCCAAAACTGATCCTGTCAACTTCAATAATTTTACTGCACAAATTAACTTGTCATCCATAGGATTGGAAAAGAGGCATTCAGCAGCTCTCGAAGACCAACCTGAAGAATACCTGCTCTCGTAACCTGTCCATTTGTTCCCTTGATCTCCAGATTAAGATAAAGCTCTCCCAGAAAGAGTACAAATGCATGAAATCATTTTCGAGTAATCTCATCCCCTTTTGCAGCTTGATCTTTAACTTCATATTCAGTCCGACATCTTTGAAGTAGCAATTGGCCGAAATTGCCACTCTGTGGGTTAATTGTCAGATGATGGGACAGGTAATTACACAGGCGAGCTCCCATATAAGAGAAATTCGGGACAGACGTGGCCTGTTGATATATGAGTTCCACAAGTTCTTGCAAAGCATCATCTGTTGTAACCCAACCATTCAGGGTCTCCGCAAACTGTTCAGTTTCAGTTTCAAAACTGCCAGGCTGCTCTGTAAGATGATTCAAAAATTCCTGAACATATTCAGATAGAGTGGGATAATCCTCACAACCATCCTCATAGGATTCTGTGTAATTGGAAGAATAACCTGATGGATAAAATTCAGGGGCATTCACAGACAGCTTAGACATTAATACTGGTGCTACAACCACCTGGGGTTTAGCCATTGCTGAATCCATGTTCTGCTGCGGGATTTTATCCTGTGAACTAGGTGGAGCTCTCAAGGGCTTCGTTTGCTCCTTGGCAGGCCCGACCTACTGGATAGTTCTCAGGAGAGACATGCAAGAAATTTTTAATTTTAAGGAATACCATTTATCACTTGTTTGTTTTCACAGGCTGTGCTTTGCTGTTGTATTTAAGAGGTCATTACCAAACTGAAGTCCACTTGTTACATTCCAGGAATTTTATAGTTTTGTGTTTTACATTTAGGTTGATAGTAGGTATATGTGACATTTTGTGAAAGCTGTAAGATTTATGTCTAGTTGCATTGCCATTTTGCACTTGAATATTCAGATTTTCTAGCACTGTTTTTTAAAAAGACTATCATTTTCCTTTACTAATTGCCTTTCCTCTTTTATAAAAAATCAGTTGACTCTATTTCTGTGTGTTTATTTATAGGCTCTATATTCTACTTCATGGATATAGTTGTCTATTATTTCACCAATACCATGCTATTATATATTCATTATTATAGTTTTGTCGTAAATCTTGAAGTTGGGTAGTGTAGCGTGGACTCTCCAACTTTGTTCTTCTCTAATATTGTAGTGGCTATTCTCTGTCCTTTGTCAATATAAATGTCAGAATCAGTTTCTGGATATCCACAAAATGATTTACCAGACTTTCATTGAGACTGAGTTGAATCTATAAGCAATGTGGAAAGAACTGACATCTTCACAATATTGATAATTCACAATATTGAGTCTTCCTATACATGAACATAAAAAACTTCCCCATTGACTTAGATCTTCTTGGATTTCTGTCATCAGATATTTATAATTTTCCTTATATAGACTATATACATATTTCATTAGATTTGTAACTATTTCAATTTTTTATGCTAAAATAAATATTTTTTAACTTCAAATTCCAATTGTTCTTGCTGATATTTAAGAACACAATGGCCTTTTGTATAATAACCTTGTATCCTGCAACCTTGTTAAATCACTTATTAGGTAGGAGGGTTTTGTTGTTGTTACCCATGAAAAAATAGTTTCATTTTTTTTTCTTTCCAATTAGCACACCTTTTATTTCCTTTACTCATATTTTGCATCAGCTAGGAATTCATGCATGATGTTCCATAGATGTGGTGAGAGCAGATATCCTTGCCTTGTTTCTAACCTAACTTTACATCTTAAAGAACTAGAAAAACAACAAACAAAACCCAAAATTATCAGAAGGAAAGAAATACTAAATATTAAAATAGAGAAAAACAAAATAGCGAATAGAAAAACAACAGAGAAAATCAACAAAACTTAAGATTTTGTTTTACACAAACATCAACAAAATTCACAAAATGTTTACCAGATTGACTAATAAAAAAGAGAGAAGACTCAGATAATTAAAATTAGAAGTAAAAAATGGGTCATTATGACTAATTTAAAAAAAAAAAATTAAACGATTATAACAAAGTACTATGAATGATGGCGTGCTAACACATTGGATAAACTGGATGAAATGGTCAAATTCCTGGAAGCACACAAAATATCAAGACCAAATCATGAAGAAATAAAATATCTAAACATACCTATGATGAGTAAAGAGATTGAATGAGTAATCAAAACTTTCCAAAAGCCTGGTCACAGTGGCTCGTGCCTGTAATCCTAGCATTTTGGGCGGCTAAGGTAGAAGGATCATTTGAGCCCAGGAAATTGAGGCTATGGTGTGATATGATCATAATACTGCACTCCGACTTGGGCAATAGAGTAAGACTCTGCTTCTAAATAATAAACTTTAAATTAAAAATGAATAAAAATAATAAATCAAAACCTTTCAGTAAAGAAAGGCACATGGCACCAAATGGTATTGCTAGAAAATTCTACCAAGCATTTCAAGAAGAATTAACACCAATCTTTATAAAACTCTTCCAAGAAATTGAAAAGATAAGAAATTTTCTAAACTCATTCTGTAAAGTCAGCATTACCTGTATTCAAAAGACAGACAAACACACTACAAGAAAAGGAAAATAAAGATAATTTTCTCTCATGAATTTTGATGCAAAGATTCTCAACATACTACTATGAATCCCAAAACAGAGACAGAGAAAGCAAGCAACTTGGAAAACATATTTAAGGATACTGTCCACAAAACTTTTACCAGCCTCATGAGGGAGGTCAACGTGCAAATTTGGAAATTTCAGATGTGATATTTTATAGTGTCCTGTGGGACACCCATAAGACACATAATCATCAAATTCTCTAAGATCAATGTGAGAGAAAAAAGTGTTTAAGGCAGACAGAGAGAAGGGGAAAGACACCCACATAGGAAACCCTATCAGAATAAGAGCAGACCTTTTAGCAGAAACCTTACAAGGCAGAAGACTGGGGGCGTATATTCAGCATTCTCAAAGAAAAGAAATTCAAACCAAGAATTTTATGTGTGGCCAAATTAAGCTTCATAAGTGAAGGAGAAATAAGATTGTTTTCACACAAGGAAATGCTAAGAAAATGTGTCAGCACCAGAACTGCTTTATAAGAGGTCCTTAAAGGAGTACTAAACATGGAAATAAAAAAACCATTACCAACCACCACACAAACATACTTAAGTACATAGAACATTGACACTATAAAGAAATGACAAAATCAAGTCTGCATAACAACCATCTAACAACACGATGACAAGATTAAATGTGTACATATCAATATTATCAATATTGACATTGGATGTAAATGGGCTAAATTCCCCCACTTAAAAGATAGATAGTTGTAAGTTGGATGAAGAAGAAAGACTCAACTGTATGTTGTCTTCAAAAGACTCATCTCACGTGCAATGACACCCACTGGTCTCAAGTAAAGAGATGGAGAAAACTACCAAGCAAAGGGAAAGCAAAAAGGAAGGTTTGCATACTTATTTCACATAAAACACAACAAGAGTTGGAGACTTCAACACCCCACTGACTGTATTAGACTGAACACTGAAGCAGAAAACTAAAAAAGTTATTTGGGACCTAAACTTGACACATAACATACATCTACAGAACGATGCATCTAGCAAAACAGAATATACATTTTTCTCATTTCCACATGGCACATGCTCTGAAATTGACTAGAGAACAGACCATAAAGCAATTATCAAAAAATTCAAAAAAGCTGAAATAACACCAAACACACTCTTGGACTACAACTCAATAAAAATAAAAATCAATACCAAGAACATGTGTCAAAACCATGCAATGGCATAGAACTTAAACAACCTACTCCTGAATGACTTTTAGGTAATGAATAAAACTAAGGTAGAAATAAAAAATATTCTTTAAAACTAATGAAAAGAAAGATACAACATACCAAAATCTCTGGAATACAGTGAAAGCAATGTTATGAGGAAATTTTATAGTACTGAATGTTTATATCAAAAAGTTGGAAAGATCCCAGATTAATAAGGTAATGTCACACCTAGAGTAACTAGAAAAACAAGAGCAGAGCAACCCCGAAACTAGCAGGAGAAAAGAAATGAACAAAATCAGAGCTGAAGTGAATGAAATTAAGATATTAAAAAACCATACAAATGATCAATGAAATCAAAAGTTGGTTCTTCAAAAGGACAAACAAGATTGATAGACCACTAGGTAGACTAATAAAGAAAAAAAAAGAGACGGCATACAAATAAACAAAATCAGAAAAGACAAAGGAGACATTTTCACTGACTCCATAGAAATACAAATAAACCCTCAGAGACTATTATGAATATCTCTATGCACAGCAACTAGAAAATCTGGAAGAAACTGATAAATTCCTGGAAACAATATAGGAGTTATTAAGAAATTATTTTAGCCAGATAGGATAAAAGTTCTCAGTAGTAATTTTCCTGTAATAAGAAACAACCCCTGAACCATCTCTTCTCTAACAGAAAAGGCAACTTAAAGGGCCAGGACGGCAAGCTTTGATATGCAAATTTAGAACATTAGAAACTAGGTTCACTCAATATTGTGATTCCCACCATCTTCTCCCTTTTACCTCTGTGTCAAGTGTGTGATGCCACCTCCAAATAGCATTACATGTTCAAAATATCAAGGTGACCTGCTTTTGCATATTAAAGGGATAAGTTGGGAGGGCCAGGTTTTTCATGTGCTACGTAAATGACACACTTGGTCAAACCAGTCCCCTGGGCCCTATGCAAATCAAATACCACCTCCTCCAGCCTCTCATATAACCAACCACTTTCTGCCACACAGGGGGGTTTCTCTTTCTTCCAAACTCCCTTCCCTTGTCTCTGTACAAGAGAGCTGTTCTCTTTCTTCCTTCTTTCTTGCCAATTAAACTTTTCACTCCCTAAAACCACTTCACCTGTGTCCGTGTCACTAATCCTATCAATGTGAGACCAAGACCCTGGTGTTTCTCTCGTCATCAGGGCCTTATCATTTTGGTGCATTGCCAGAAAATCATTCATTGGAGCCGTGAGTATGGAATGAATCTCAACCTCAAATCTGTCCTTAAATCTCAAAGCTCTCTTCCAGCCATCCTGTTGCCAAAATAACTATCTCTCTTTGTGGTCTCTTACTCTCCATCAAATGTGCAGGAATTTTTACAGCCTAGGGAGTAATCTAGGAAAGAGCCCTTGCAATGTTCTCCGCCCCCGCGCCCCCCCCCTCCCCGCCCCGGGAAGTAACGCACATGTTATTTCTAAGCCAACACCGCCACCTAGTGGAAATAGATGTCCTTTTCATGAGACACATAAGGTACTGTTCACCCTCCCTGGTTTCTGAACCCCAGCACCATGTTAAATGTGCCGATTCTCTGCGGTACATTGCAGCTTCACAACTTTTCCATTTTGTGCTTTTCTACTGCTAATTCTGTGGACTGGAGAGCTCTGCTTTCAATGGCTAGGAGTAAGATGTCTTCTGCAGCCAGATTTTAGTCCCGATATTGTCCCATCGGTAGGAAAACGACCATTCAGTCCCTATGTTCTATTAAGGCACCTATTCTGTCTCTGATTAAGACAGTATTTAATTAGTAAGGGGATTTTAAGTTCATAAGTTAACTGGAACCATTATTTTTTTAAGGGTAAATGCTTTAGTATGGGCTATAATATCAGGCAAAATAGCATGTTGCCTCCATTAAAGAATCCTTGCCCAAAGACGACAAAGCCTCTCCAGAAATCAATTTTTTGGGGAGCCAGGCAAATCACACAGGTTTAGGAAGTCAAAGGGAAATCCAAGAGGCAGAAAGTTAAGATTGCATGGGTAAGCATGATTAGTCCCATCACTTAGTTCATCCGGTTCCATGGCTTGAAGGACCACACCCGCAACCATCTGGGACACATTTAACATGGTGATGGGATTCAGAAACAAAGAAGGGGAAACAGTCAGAGGACACTCCCTGTATTCTCCTCCACTCCCAGTCATATGAAAAAGAAGGAGTCTAAGGGAATACTTTCATTCTCACTTCTTTTTCTAGATGGGCAATAAATTATCCTCCGTTTGCACCACTCTGGAGTGCACTCTGAAACTTCCTTAGTCTCAAAACTTTAAAGAGAAAAGCAACTCATTTTCTTTTGCACAGGACATGACATTTATACTAAACCTTTACAAGCTTCGTAAGATCAACCAAGCCCTTTTAGCAATCATATTGGGCAGGCCCAAGGAGAATAGTTCCCCAAAATTAAAAAAGCAACTTTCAGTGGGACCATCTGAGGATCCCCCATATCTGGGCCCCCCTCAAGTTCTTTTCTCATTATAATACCTTAGGCAAATAAAGGGAAACTAAGGCCAATTTTCTAAACACTCTGATAGGTATATGAAAGCTTTCCAAAATTTAACTCGGGTGTTTCACCTTACATGGAGGAATGTTATGCTGCTCCTAAACCAGACCCTCACTGCAGCAAAAGGCAGATAGTTCTGCAAGCACCAAATAATTTTGGAGATAAGCAATATATCTCCTATAATACACCAAAAGGGAAGAAAGCAGATAGGGAAAGCAAAGAAATAGCAAAAACATCATTCACAATAGGGAGAGAGGCAGTTTGGTAAAAAACCCAATTGAAACCCCAATATCTCAGGAGATAAATAGAAAAGAAAGCACTTTTTAATTTGCATTTTATAATGCCTATGGAAAACCAGGGCCAAACTTCTCAATTACTCTAAAATCTCTATAATGAACCAAAAGCCAAATAAGAATCCTGTAGCCTTTATGGAAAGGCTAAGAGAGGCACTAATAGAGTACACCTCCTTATCACTTAATTCAGTTAAAAAAAACTCAACCTGAAGGAGAAGTTTATTACACAGGCAGCTCCTGATATAAAAAAGAAACTACAAAAGCAAACTATAAAACCAGATAGCATCCTAAAGAACCTCCTGAAGGTGGCCACTTTGGACTTTAATAATAGGGAACAGGAGGAAGCCCAAAAGAAGGAGAGAAAGCTCAGGTGAAGGACAGAGCCTTTAGCAGCAGTTTTGCAGGGCTGCAAAGTCCAGAATCCCTGAAGTGCGTCTGCTAGTTACTATCAGTGTGGCAGGCCAGGGCATTTAAAAAAGGAATGCCCATGAAGCAAAAGAAAGCAATCTTGACCCTGTCCAGGCTGTGGCAAAAACTACTGAGGACAAAATTGCCCCTGGAGGTGGAGGTCACTGGGATCGGGACCAGTCTCATAGAGGATTGATGGGTCCCAGGGCTCAAACCCTGGCTTCAGTGGCTCAAACTACCCTTATAACACAGGAACCCTGGGTGACTTTGGAAATTAAAGGAAGGAAAGCAAACTTCCTTCTAAATACCAGAGCTGGTTTCTCCCTTTTCTCTTCTCTAATCCTGGCCTCCCCTCTTCCCATAGATGATCATAAGGCACATCTCAGAAAAAATTCTAATTCAGTATTTTTCTTAACCTTTGTTACAGTTACAAAAACCTATTGTTTACACGTGCTTCCAAGCCATTGTCATAATAGCTCTATTAATGTGCATTTTACAAGGCCAATGCACATTGCATTAGCTCTATTAGTTAAAAAAAGCCTCCAAGTTAACCCTAGGAAATAATTTAACTATTTACAGCCCACATAATGTGGCAGGATCACTGTTCTCTAGGGGAAGCTCTTAGCTGGCAAACAGCCGGTAAAGCAAGCAGTACATAGGCAGGATAAGCAGTAGTCACTCTCCCCAAACAGAAATGTTCAATTAGCTAAGCTAATAGCTCTTACAATAGCACTTACATTAAGCAACGGAAAGGTAGCTAACTTTCACACTAATTCAAATTTTGCCTTCTTAGTTCTCTGTGCTCATGCTGCCATTTAAAAGGAAAAACATTTTCTTACTAATGGATCTCCTATAAAATATCACCAGAAAATTAGCAGGTTATTATCCTCAGTTTTTCGTCCACAAAAAGTAGCAAGGATACATTGAAAGGAACATCAGAAAGAAATAATTAAGGTAGCCAAAGAAAATAAATTAGCTGATCAGGCAACTAAGTCAAAGCCATGAAAGCTTCAAGGCATTAATGCACTTCAAGTCCCTTCTAATCTAAAAAGGCTCCATAAAAAAATAATTAAACCTCAGGATTCCCCTGCAAAAATAAAATAGGCCACTTCTCAAGGGCATACTTTTCAGCCTCAGCATATCTACAGTCAGGATGGCGAACTTTATTTACCAGCCTCCAGCCAATAAAAAGTCCTTAAAATCCTTCACCAAGCTTTTCATTTGTGAAAGGATAAAACTTATCAATGTGCTCAGAAATTGTTTTCAGGCAGGAAACCTGTAAATTGTTTAAGCATGCAACCTTTCTAGATCACTTCCAACAAGAATGACTACAACTAGCAGAAGCTCAACCTCCCCAAAATAAAACCACCTTCATTTTACCCAGAAAATTTAGTGTTAGTAAAAACTCTCAAATTTCTCCTTCCCTAAGCCAAGCATAGAAGGGCCCTACACTGTTCTTTCAACTCTCTTGGCAGTAAAAGATACAGGAATCAACTCCTGAATACATCATACTCAAATCAAAGCCTGAAGAGCTGAGGGATCAACCCCTGACAGCCCAGAACAATGTCCTGAATATCAATGTAAGGATACCAAAAATCTTAAGCTAAAAATCATTAAAAAATAAGTAACTGAGTAAGAAGTACTCATCTTATTCAGTCCCACCTTTACCTCATAAATACTTTTTGTCATTTCTGTCCTTTCCTCTCAAAATTTGCCATCAAATATTAAAACATTTTTAATGCGTATTTGCAGAGAAATTTTAATTATACATGGGATTGCATTTGTAACTTTGTAAATCCCCAAAGAAAAATGTTATATCTTAGCAAATAAAGTTTTAGACAAAAATTATTTACTATGCTGCTCTTGTGAAAATTCTTATAGTCATGCTACTATTTGCAATAGAACTATACACATAGGCATCCGCAATGTGGAATTCTGGTTATAAAATTCTAATTGCTATAATATTTTGCCTGATTATCATCCTTATAACAGGATTAATAATTGCAGGAAAAATTTGGTCAAGGTTGTTTTGCTTATAGCAGGAGTAAGAGTTACAGATATGAAGTAAGCATTAAAGTTTTACTATCATTAAGTTTAATAGGACTTTTTTACTAAAGTTTGGTAATAGAATGCACTCTAAGCTATGAAAAGAAAGTTATAAAGAAGTACATTTTATATAAGAAAGAATTTTGTATGGTAAATTCTTGTCCTAAAAGGAAATGACTGGTGGTTTAAAAGAAGAATGTTTAGGACAAATCAAAAGTTTAAGTATGTTGTAAGAGACTCTGTGAAAGTCATAAAAATATTTATAATTAAAGAAAAGGAATTGTCAAAAGTAATGCTGAAGTTATTTTAGTCACCCAATGACATATTTCTCCCAGTCATATTGCAAGTTATAAAAGTGGCCTAAGCCTAAGGTTATTCTCTAATGGCAAGTCAAGGGGGAAGTGTATGCTTTTCTCTAGAAAAAAGTTATTTATATTAACGTGGCTGGTAATTTACAGCGACATCTAGTGGAGTCAAATCGGTATTGCACTCTATTGGTGTAATAACAGGTGTCAAACTCTACTGTCAGTTATGATCTATAGAATCTCCACTAATGGTGATAATCTTAATGCTCATATTCTAACCCTATATTTTAAACCTTCTTATAAAATTTATCTCTTTTTGCCTAAAAGCAGTTAAACTCCAAACGGTGCTACGAGCAAAACCACCCATAAACGCACCATTCTTCCAAAAACCCTTAGATCAACCTCAAAAGAAAGCCCAACTGCTGTTCCCCCAAACAATGACCCTTTTCAGCAGGAAGTAGCAAAAAAGTCATCATCCAACATCCCTAACAGCAGTTAGGTTTACTTCTTTTTGAGGTGGAATAATACGGGAGTTATTAAGACATTATTTTAGGCAGATAGTAAGGGTAAAGGTTATCAGTGGAAATTTTCCTGTAATAAGAAACAACCCCTGAACCATCTCTTCTCTAACAGAAAAGGCAACTTAAAGGGTCAGGACGGCAAGCTTTGATATGCAAATGCAGGCCATTAGAAACTGGGTTAATTCAATATGGTGATTCCCACCATCTTCTCCTTGTCACAACCTGTGCCAAGTGTGATGGCCACCTCCAAATAACACCGTGTGTTCAAAACATCATGGTGACCCGCATTTGCATATTAAAGGACTAACGTGGGAGGGCCAGGCTTTTCACGGGCTATGTAAATGACTCACCTGGTAAAACCAATCCTCTGGGCTCTATGCAAATGAAACACCACCTCCTCCAGCCTCCCATATAATCAACAACTTTTCCACCACACAGGGGGTTTTCTCTTTGTTCCAAACTCCTCTCTCTTGTCTCTGTACGGAAAAGCTGTTCTCTTCTTTCTTCTTTCTTTCTTCCCTATTAAACTTTTCACTCCTGAAAACTGCTCCACATGTGTCCATGTTGCTAATCCTATCAGCATGAAACCAAAAACCCTGGTGTTTTTCCAGCCATCAAAGCTGTATCAATATGACCTCCAAGACTGAATCTGGAAGAAATTGAAACTCTGAACAAACCAATAATAAATTCTGAAATTGAATCAATAATAAAAAGCCTACATGCCAGAAAAAGCCCTGGACCAGATAGATTTACAGGCAAATCTTAACAGATATATAAAGAAAAGCTGGTAGCAATCCAGTTAAAATTATTCTGCAAAATTGAAGAGTAGGAAATCCTTCCTTAACTTATTTGATGAGGCCAGCATCATGCTGATACCAAAATGTGACAGAGACACAACAGAAGAAGAAAACTTCAGGCCGATAACCCTGATGAATGTGGATGTCAAAGTCCTCAACAAAATACTAGCAAACTGAATTAAGCAGCATGTCAGAAAGCTAATCCATGATCAAATAGGCTTTATTTCTGGGATGCAACATTCATTCAACATACATTAATACATGTGGTTCATCACATAAACAGAAATAAAGGCAAAAACCACACGATCACCTCAGTAGATGCAGCAAAAGCCTTTTCATAAAATTTGATATCCTTTCATGTTAAAAACCCTCTATGGCTGCGTGAGATGGCTCATGCCTGTAATCCCAGCACTTTGGGAGGCCAAGGCAGGTGGATCACAAGGGCAGGAGTTCAAAACCAGCCTGACCAACATGGTGAAACTCTGTCTCTACTAAAAATACAAAAATTAGCCAGGCGTGGTGGTGCATACCTATAATCTCAGCTACTCAGGAGGCTGAGGCGGGAAAATCGCTTGAACCTGGGAGGCAGAGGTTGCAGTGAGCCTAGATTGTGCCACTGTACTCCAGCCTAGGCAACAAAGCAAGACTCTATCTCAAAAAAAAAAAAACCCTCTACAAACTGGACATTGTGGATCATACCTAAATATGATAACCATCTATGACAAACTCATAGGCAAAATCATACCAAATGGGTCAAAGCTGGAAGCATTCTTTTTGAGAAATGGAAAAAGACAAGGATACCTGTTCATACTGCTACTATTCAACGTAGTACTGGAAATCTTAGCAAGAACAATTAGGCAAGAAAAAGAAAGAAAGATATCCAAATAAGACATGAGGAAGTCAAACTATCTGTTTTTATAGACAATAGGATTTTATAACTAGAAAACCCATCATGTCCACCCAAAAGCTTCTAGATCTAAAAAACAACTTCAGTAAACTTCCAGGATTAAAAAAAATCAATGTACAAAAATCAGTAGCATTTTTATATACCAACAATGTCTAAGCTGAGAGCAAAATCAAGAATGAAATCCTATTCACAATAACCACAAAAAATAAAATACTTAGAAATACAGCTAACCAAGTAAAAGAACTTTACAATGAGACTTGCAAAACATTGCTGAAACAAATCGGAGACAACACAAGTGTGAACGAAAAACATTTTATGGGCCGGGTACCCTGGCTCATGCCTATAATCCTAGAACTGTGGGAGGCAGAGGTGGGTGGATCACCTGAGGTCAGGAGTTCAAGACCAGCTTGGCCAACATGGCAAAACCCCATCTCTGCTAAAAATGTGAAAATCACCCAGGCATGATGGCAGGTGCCTATAATTCCAGCTACTCTGGAGGCTGAGGCAGAAGAATTTCTTGAACTCGGGGTGGAGGTTGCAGTGAGCGGAGATCATGCAACTTAACTCCAGCCTGAGTGAAAGAGTAAAACTCTGTCTCAAGAAAAAAAGAAAAACATTTCATGCTCATGGATAGTAAGAATCAATATTGTTAAAATGGCAATAATGCCCACAACAATTTACAAACTCAATGCTATTCCTATCAAGGTGCCAACGAAATTTTTCACAGATTTAGCAATAACTATTCTAAAATTCATATGGAACAAAAAATGAGCCAAAATAGCCAAAGTAATCCTAAGCAAAAAGAAAGATGCCAGAGTCATCACACTATCTGGCTTCAAACTATACTACAAGGCTACAATAACCAAAACAGCATGGTTCTGGTATGAAAACAGACACATGGACCAACGGAACATATTAAAGAACCAAAAAATAAAGCCATGCACCAACAATCATCTGATCTTCAACAAAATCAACAAAAGTAAGCAAGAAGAAACTCACTATTTAATAGCTGGTGCTGGGATAACTGGCTAGCCATATGCAGAAGATTGAAACTAGGCCCTTTCCTTTTACCATATACAAAAATCAACTTGGGATAAATTAAAGACTTAAATATAAAACTGACAACTATAAAAACCCTGGAAGAAAATCTAGGAAATGCCATTCTAGAAATAGGCATTGCAAAAGATTTCATGATGAAGACTTCAAAAGCAATTGCAGCAAAACCGAAAATTGGTGAATGAGGCCTAATTAAACTAAAGAACTTCTGCCTAGCAAAAGAAACTTGAAGCTGGACCCCTACCTTTCACCATATATGAAAATTGTCAAAATGCATTAAAAATTTAAATTTAAGACTCAAATTATACAAACCCTGGAAGATGACCTAGGAAATACTCTTCTCAACATTAGCCTTGGCAAAACATTTTTGTCTAGGTCACCAAAAGCAATTGCAACAACAAGAAAAATAGGCAAGTGAGTCCCAATTAAATTAAAGAGCTTCTGTACAGCAGAAAAAACTATCAACAGTCTGTAGAATCAGAGAAAATATTCACCAATTATGCATCCAACAAAGACCTAATATACAGAATCTATAAGGAACTTAAATCAACAATCAAAAAACAAGTGACCCCATTAAAAAGTAGGCTAAGGAAACAGACACTTATCAAAGGAAGACATACAAGTGGCTAACAAACATTTGAAAAAATGCTCAGCATCACTAATCATCACAGAAATGCAATCAAAACCACAATGAGATGCCATCTCACTGTCAGAATGGCTATTATTTAAAAATATAAAAGCTACAGATGCTGTGAGGTTGCAGAGAAAAGGGAATGCTTATTCAGTGCTGGTTGGAATGTAAGTTAGCTCAACCATTGGGGAAAGCAGTTTGGAAATTTCTCAAATAACTCAAAAGAGAACTACCATTCAACCCAGTGATCTCATTACTGGGTATATACCAAAAGGAATATAAATCATTCTACTATAAAGATACATGCACCCATATGTTCATTGCAGCACTGTTCACAATAGCAAATACATGGAATTAACCTCAATGACCATTAACAGTGGACTGGATAAAGAAAATGTGGTGCGTATACACCACAGAACATCACACAGCCATTAAAAACGAACAAAGTTATGCCCTTTGCAGCAACATGTATGCAGCTGGAGGCAATTGTCCTAAGCAAATTAACACACCAACAGAATACTTAATACCACATGTTCTCACTTAGAAGTGGGAGCTAAACCTTAATTACACATGGACACAAAGAAGGGAACAATAGACACTGGATCTTACTTGAGAGTGGAGTTTGGGAGGAGAGTGAGCATCAAAAAACTACCTATCAAGTACTATGCTTATTACCTGGGTGATGAAATCACCTATATACCAAAACCCGACAATACATGATTTATCCATGTGATATCCTTCACATGTACCACCTGAAGCTAAAATAAATGTTGGAAAGATAAAGAAAATGATTCCATTTATCATAGAACAAAAATATAATTTTTAGAAATTAAGTAGGGAAACACTGGTACACTGAAAACTCTAAAACATTACTAAAAGAAACTAAAGAAAACCTGAATAAATTAAAAGACATCCAAGTTCATGGTTTGGAGGATTTAATATTTTTAGATGCCCATATTACCTAAAGTGATCTACAGATTCAGTGCAATTCCTATCAAAATCTTAACTTTTCAGAAACAGAAAAACTTATTGTTCAATTTATATGGAATCTTGAGGGACCCTGAATAGGCTAAATATCCTATTATAAGAAAAAGGAAGTTGAAAGTCCTGCACTCTCTGATTTGAAAGCTTACTACAAAGGTAGTACAAATCAAGGCAATGTGGTACTGCCATTAAAAACAGAGATATAGTCCAATGAAATCAAATAGACCAGACATAAACTTTCATATGTACACTAAAATTATTTTTGACAAACGTGCCAAAATAATTCAAAAGGGAGAGAACACTCTTTTCAACAAGTGGTGTTCAGAAAACTAGATATGCACATGCAAAATAATGAAGTTGGACCCTTACCCTACATCATATACAAAATTAACTTGAAATGGGTCAATGACCTAAATACAAGAGATAAAAGTAAATATAGGAGATTTCCTCTAAATCTCTTAGAGGAAAACATACCAAGAATGCTTTATGGTATTGGATTAGGGAATGATTTCTTGCATATGATACCAAGAACACAGGCAACAAATGAAAAAAATAAAAAAATTGGACAATGAAAATTGTAAACATTTGTGTATTAAAGAATCTTAGCAACAGAATTAAAGGGCGACCAGCAGAATGGGAAAACATTTGCAAAGTAAGGGGCTAATACCAAGAATCTATAAAATACTTGTACAACTCAACAATGATAAACAAGCAAGCTGACTAAAATAAGGGCAAAGGACTTGAATAGATATTTCTTCAAAGAAGATAGTTATATGGTTAATAAAATCATGAAAATATTCTCAAAATTGCTAATTATTAGAGCAAGACAAATTAAAACCACAGTGAGATACTTCACACCTACTAGAATAAGACTTTTATCCAAAAAAAACTTATTTTAATAGTTAACAAATTAAGAAATTGAAATCCTTGTGCATTGCTAATGGCAATGTAAAACAGTAGAGCTGCTGTGGAATTCAGTATAAGTTCCTCAAAAAGTTAAAATTAGAATTACCATGTTATCCATAAACTCTACATCTGGGTATATATCCAAAAGAATTGAAAGCCAGGACTCAAACAACTAATTGTATACCCATATTCATGGCAGCATTATTCACAATAACCAAAAGGTGGAAGCCACACAGTTGTTCATCATAGGGGAATGGATGAACAAAATATGATGTATATACGCAATAGAATGTTTTTTAGCTTTCAAGAGGAAGGACATTGTGACACAAGCTACAAGGTGATTGGACCTTGAAGACATAATGTTAAGTGAAATAAGCAAGTCATAAAAGCACAAATAATGTTTGACTCTACTTATTTGAGATAACTTGAGCAGTCAAATTAAAACAGACATAAAGTAGAATGATGGTTGCCATGGGCTATAAGGAGTGAAGAATGGGGAGTTGTTTAATGGGCCCAGAGTTTCAGTTTTGCAAGATAAAAAAATTATGGTGATGAATAGTGGTGATGATTGCACAACAATGTGAATGAACTTAGTGCCTCTCAACTGTACACTTACAAATGGTTAAAATGATAAATGTCAAATTATATATATTTTACCAAATTAAAATATCAATAAATAAGTGAGAATAAATAAAAAACAAGACAATCTACCTCCTTACTCTCATAAAATTTAGAAAATACCAAAATTTAAAGCTATAATTTTCCATTAATCCATAGGTTTTTGAAAATGTGTGTGTACATCATCATGTCTTCCATTCTTCTCTGCGTATTTAAATATAAATTTTCTAATTTTAAAGGATAGTTTTTAAATTTTCTTTATTATCTAGTTTCTTTATATCCATTTCAATGCTAATACTTTTAGACAATGGCAGACTGCCCCTTCACTTCATGAATAAATAGGCACAGAAATGGGATTTAAGAAGAATACTAAAAGAATAAAATGTACTTAAATCTAACTACCAGCGTAATTAAAATAACTATTAATCAGTGATAAAAACTAAAATTAAAAAGTACTATATTTTGCAATGGCAGTAAAGCAAATTGAAACATTTTATTTTTATGTGCTTTTAGCACAGAAAATATAAATTACTGTGTATGCTTACTATCACTGCTGTAACAAATTATCACAGACTTAGTGACTAGAAACCACATAAATTTATTAGCTTACAGTTCAAAAAGTCAAAAGTCCAAAATGAGTCTTCCTGGGCGAAAATCATGCAGTTGGCAAAACTGTATTATTTTTGGAGGCTCCAGGGTCTAAGCTGTAGGCTTGCTTTTTCCAGCTTCTTGAGACTGCTTGCAGTGTTGGCTCATGGTCCTCTTCTATCTTTAAAGATAGCAATGGCATTGAAACCACCTCTGTAAAAATTAAAACTGAGGAAATTATGACAGTGGAAGAGATCAGGCCTAACCAACTGCATATTGCTTCTAACCTGTAAGCTGTCCTTGTTAATTCCTGGGCATAGGCCAAACTAGCCTTGGGAAGGAATTTAGTTTATAGTTTGATTCTGAAGCCAAATTGGCAATAGCCCTTTGAAGAAAAGACCCACTTCTTGCCTGGGGACCAGTCTTCCTTTGCACGACTAGCAAATTAGCTACAAGATTAGAAATTATTCTTTAGAGGTCATGCAAGCTCTGGCTACAAGAGTCTGAACCACTCCAAATTGCTCTTGGGGATAATATCACAATTTTAAATCCTAAGATCGGTACTTCAGATATTTTGCAGATACTGCACTGGAAGGATCAGCTGACACCACCCAGAGTGGTAATCTGGCTCATCTAGCCCTGCCATCCCATCCAGGAACAGAAGACATCAAGACAATCTTACTTTGACCCCCCACCCCCATGATTCCATCTCCAACCTGACCAATTAATCACCACTCCCCACTTCCCAAACCCGTACCTGCCAATTTATCTTTAAAATCTCTGGTCACTGAATGCTCAGGGAGACTGATTTGAGTAATATAAAACTCTTGTCTTCTGCAGAGCTGGCTCTACGTGAATTACTCTTTCTCCACTGCGATTCCCCTATCTTGACAAATTGGTTCTCTCTAGGCAGCAGGCAAGATGAATCTGTTGGGTGGTTACAGCATCACTCTACCTTCTAATTCCAACATCACATCTCTTCTGAGTGGCTTCCTTTTCTGCCTCCCTTTATACTTATAAAGACCATTGTGATTACATTGAACCCACTTGGATGATGTGAGATGTTCTTCCCATATTAAGGTAAACTGATTGTTGATCTTATTTTAATCTGAAGCCTTAATTCTTCTTTATTCTGTAATCTTAAATATTCACAGGTTCCAGGGATAAGGATATGAACATCTATTGGGGACAGAGGCATTATCCTGCCTATCAAAAATATATTGGTGAACTGGAAACTCTAGAAAGCTATACTTTTTTTTTTTTCTAGAATTCAGTTGAGCTGTCAACTAATTTTACATTTGGATTCCAAGGAGTGTAGGGAGACACAGAAACCAAATGTAATTAAACAGACAGTCTAAAAAAGTCCAAAGGATTCTTGACAGGGACTCATGGGTATTTTATATCTACTGCTAGACAGTAATAAGATACATTTAGATACCTGTTATATGAACAAGTTATTCAAATGACTAACGAGGTCAAGAAATATTAAACATATAATTGGAGAGAAACAAATAATACAAATAACTCCTCTCTAAATCAATTTGTATCAGTAGCAAATCTATAATACCAAGAGGAAATACAATAATTCTCTCTATTAAAATAGATATGGACACTGTTGGAATTGTAATCCCAGCAAACACTGATACCCTCTGTTAGCTACATCAGTAATCTAGCTTTGTTCCCCAAAAGGCAAAAGTAGTAGAGTAATAAACTTTTTCTTAACCTTTAGTATCTTCCCAAATGCAATGATGTATTTCCCAGTGACAACTTTCATTTCTAAGCCTGTACTTTCCTACCTGTGTCCAGACATAACATTTTCCTCTTCTATGCTCTTTTTATCAGTGCTTGTTCACCTGGTTAAAGAGTTTTAAATCTGTCTGAGAATGGAAATTCCTAACCATAGAATTAATGATTCATTCTTGCATATTGCCTTTCCTCTAAATTTAAAATGCTACCACAGCCAGCCACTCATTAATATCAATACAGTTGAGAAATTAAGTGGCCAATTTACCCCAATTTTACAGCAAGGGAAAAAGAATTTAAATGACTTTGCCTTTAATTAAGTTACTACAGTCACAGAAGCAAATCCTTATTTCTTAGCCATTTCTATCATACCAACAGCATAAGATAATACAAATATCAAACTTACAAGAAACAACTTCCTTTTTTGCACATACAACTAATATTGATATAGATTCTTTACCATAGAAAGAAAGAAAAATGATGACGTTCATCCTCTGTAATGTTATTTTAGGGCAAAATTTATGGAAGGAAATTGGGAGGCAACATGGCCCGTGATTAAGAGTATAGACTTTGGAGGATACATACTAGGATTTGGCTTTTGACTATTTGGAACAACTGTATGAGCCTTGGATTCGAAATATGTGTAGTGTCGATGAGAATAATAGCAGATACATTACAGAGTTGGTGAAAGAAAGAAATAAAATGAGGTATACTCAGCAAGTAGAATATTCCTTGGTATATTCTCACCAATTACCCTATTTCTTATATTTCAAATTTAGATCAATTAATTATTTCTGCATGTACACCATAAACCAGTCATTTTAATATGCACTTTCATATATGCATCTTTAATAAGTTGCTTTGATATATTATCTCTGAGGTATAATGACTTGCTTCTGAATGGGCCCAGTGGAAATACTATTTTCATTAAAAGAAAAAATGTGACTAACCAACCCAATATTTGCAACTGGCCATAGGTTCGTTGTCCATCAAAATCCCATGAATTGAGATAACTCCAAGAAAGTTGCATTGTCAAATGGAAATATAACTTTAATCAAAACTGACATTTATTTAACCTCTAAAACTGGTTCCCACTTTAAAATATATATATAGCTCTATCTTGTACTTTACCCAAATTTCTGGCTCAGGGGAGAACAGGTCTTTTCCTACATTTGCTATATGACAAGTTTTTTTTCTAGTTAAAATGCATCATTATTGAATAAGTGACTAGCTAATCTCTCCCTCATGTACTTTCTATATAAATGTATCAAGCAACAAGGTAGGTGGGATTCTTCCCATTTGAGCATTTTTCATGGTATGTCCAGTTATGCCACACCCAGAATGATAAGAAGGCATGACATTGTGTTTACTGTAGTTTATCTGCCTGGAAATTTTCCCAATAAAATTTATTTTATATTACACCATATAAGGTAAGTATGGGTCTGTGCCCTTTTTATGAAACATGTCTGATATTTCTTTACTGACTTCTAGTAAATACTAAAAACTATGTTGAATAGAAGTGGTGAGAGAGAGCATCCTTTTCAAGGGGAATGCTTTCAGCTTTTGCCTATACAGTATGATGTTAGCTATAGGGTTGTCATAGATGGCTCTTATTATTTTGAGATATGTTCCTTCAATATCTGGGTTTATTGACAGTTTTTAACATGAAGCAATACTGAATTTCATCAGAATTTTATCTATTGAGATAATTATGTGGATTTTGTTTTTAGTTCTATTTATGTGATGAATCACATTTATTGATTTGTGTATGTTGAACCAACCTTGCATCCCAGGGATGAAGCCTACTTGATCATGGTGGATTAGCTTGTGGTGTACTGCTGGGTTTGGTTTGCAAGTATTTTGTTTAGGAGTTTGCATCAATGTTCAACAAATATAATGGCCTGAGGTTTTCTTTTTGTTGTGTCTCTGCCAGGTTTTGGTATCAGGATGATGCTGGCCTCATCAAATAAGTTGGAGAGGAATCTCTCCTCAATTTTTTTTGGAATAGTTTCAGTAGGAGTGGTACTAGCTCTTCTTTGTACCAAAGGTAGAATTTGGCTGTGAAATTATCTCATCCTGGGCTTTTTTTGGTTGGTAGGCTTCGTTTTTGAAGTTCATTATTGGTCTATTCAGGGAATCAGTTTCTTTCTTGTTCAGTCACAGGAGGGTGTATATGTCCAGGAATTTATACACCTCTTGTAGTTTTTTTTAGTTTGTGTGCATAGAGGTGTTCATAGTAGTTTCTGATGGTTATTTTTAATTCTGTGGAGTCACTGGCAGCATCTCCTTCATCACTTCTAATTGTGTTTATTTGGATCTTCTGTCTTTTTTTTCTCTTTATTAGTCTAGCTAGCAACCTATCTATCCTACTATTTTTGTCAAAATACATGCAGCCAACAATCATATGAAAAAAAGCTCAACATCACTTATCATTAGAGAAATGGAAATCAAAACCACAAGGAGATACCATCTCACACCAGTCAGAATGGCTATTCCTAAATATAAAAAAATAAAAAATTACAGATGCTAGTGAGGTTGTGGAGGAAAGGAGACATGTATATATTGTTAGTGAGATTGTAAATTATTCAAGCATTGTGGGAAGCAGTGTGGCAATTCTTCAAAGAAATAAGAAAAGAACTACCATTTGACCCAGCAATCCCATTACTGTGTATATATCCAGAGGACCGTAAGTTATTCTAATATAAAGACATATGCACGCATATGTTCATGGCAGCACTATTCACAATGTCAAAGACATGGAACCAACTAAAATGTCCATCAAGGACAGATTGGATAAAGAAAATGTGATACATATATACAATGGAATACTATTCAGCCATTAAAAAATCAAGAGCACGTCTTTTGCAGGAACATGGATGGCGCTAGAGGTCATTATCCTTAACAAACGAATGCAGCAACAGAAAACCAAATACTGCATTATCTCATTTATAAGGGGTGGGAGATAAATGGATACAATAAGTGGGAGAAATCATGAACACAAATGTGACAACAGAAAAGTTGTCCCCACCCAAATCGCATCTCGAACTATAATCCCCATGTGTTGAGAGAGAGAACTGATTGGATTATGGGGGCAGTTCTCTCATGCTGTTCTTGAAATTATCATTTATAAAACCATCAGGTCTTCTGACAGTGAGTTAATACTCACAAGATCTGATGGTTTTTAAAAGGATAGTTTTTTTCTGCACTCTCACAGTCCCCCACCTCTCTCTCTCTCTCTCTCTCTCTCTCTCACCATGTAAGACATGCTGCTTCCCTTTTTTCCATACTTGTAAGTTTGTTAAGGCCTCCCCAGCCAGGTGGAACTGTGAGTCAATTAAATCTCTTTCTTTTTCAAAAAAAATTAATTAAAAATTTATTTTCAATAAATTTATTTTAAATTAAAAATTTTCCCAGTCTTAGGAAAGTTCTTTATAGCAGTATGAAAATGAACTAATACAGCACTATACCAATCTAGGGAGCAATAGTCACATGGCATGGATGTTAACATGCTGCATTCAGTTGTACTATACAATAGCTCTGACAAACAGTAATATTCTGGGTATACTTTGAAGGAAGAGATTATAAAACATGACAGGCTAGATGTGGGTTGTGAGAAAATGAGAGGAATCAGGGATGACATAAATATTGTGGACTGAAAAATAGCAAAGGTGTGATGGTCATTAACTATCATAGGAAAAAGTAAGTGAAAAGCAGGTATGGGGAGAAAAATTAGAATCTTAGTTTTGCACATATTATGCTTGAGTCATCTATTAGATAAATGAGTATTGAGTACACTGTTATATATACAAGTCCAAAGGTCAGAACAGAGGTCAGGGATGGAGTTATATATTTGGTAGTAACTAGCATATAAATGTATTTAAGGCTGTATGGTAACATAAGATCTTCAAAATAATAAAAGTAAATTGAAAATATAAGAGGTCACAGATCTGAATTCTGGAACACTCCAGTGTTTAGAAGTCTAGGAGAAAAGAAGCAGCCAGCAAAAAAGACAAGAAACATGTGGTAGAGTATCAGGAAAAAAAAGTCACTTCTCTTAAAATGCTGGCGACTTAATTTTTCATTAGCTTATAAATGTTCAAAATTTAGGAATGACTGAACAAACTATGTTATATCGAATCAACAGGCCCCTGGGTCACCTTCAAAAAGTTAAATATATGAAATAGTTATATCTGTAAATGTATGGAAATGTAAATTTCTAAGTTACAAAAGCAGAAAAATATTCTGTACATTTTGCTTGTTCTATGTTATCGATATTCATTTATGTATATAATATAAAAATGGAAGAGTATAGAGAATTACACAAATAGTTGGTATTTTGTTTAGTGTATTCAATTCTAAAATAACAAACATGGCTTATACTAAAAAGTAAGATTATGTAAACCAACCACGGTATATCATATTGTTTTTCATAGTTCCGTGAAGACTTAGTTTTTAATTTAAAACTTTTTCTTTAAATCAAGAGAAGCTGTAAGTTTTGACTGATTCAGGAGAGCTCAGGAAGAAGCAAATGCTACATGCTTCCTTTGTAATACATATCTGGATATGGTATTAAAAATGGTACTTATGATTGTTTGACACATTATCAGGCTCACGTTTCCCTTTGTTCATGATTCTTGAAAGGAGATGTGTTATCTAGGGTTCAGTATCTATTTATTTTAAAAATCCTGAGTTTAATTAATTTTAATTGAGTTGATGCAATTACAAAATACATTTAATCTGTTGAGATTGAAATAGTTGGCCAAAAATACATTTAATTTGTTAAGATTGAAATATTTGGCCTAAAATAACCTTTGAATACAAGTGATTTGTGCCATATGGTAAAATAAGATTGCCAGCAAATACATACATACATACATACATACATACAACTTTTAGAAGCACCCTGAGACCAATTATGTGAGTTAATTTTGGTCCATTGAGTATATTCTTAGTCCAATTAAAACAATCTTATGATTTTCTACCTGAGAAGTAATCCAATTCATCAATAGCTAGAAGAAAAGGAATAAAGAGTTTGAAAAGATTGTTGTACTTGGACTCAAGCAGATTTTGCAGCATGTCACAAAGTGCGGGTTAATAGTTCTGAAATCTTGCTGGTGATTACATAATTAACAAATGGTAAAAAAGCAATCCTCTGATTTAGAAATTGATACTAATAACTTAAAAGCAAATTGTTGACTTGAGCTCATGTTAGAAGACACAGTACTTCATAAATATGTTCATTCATTTATTATTTCATTCATTCAATAAATGTTTGAGTGCCTAGTTGACTACCTATTCTATTGTAATTATTCTTCCAGGCAACCCACAAATGAAGCAGAGAAAAAAAAATCTTTCCTCATGAAGTTTACATAGTAGAGAGAAGGTAGACAATAAATAAAACAATTACATTTACTAAGGGTGAAGATGAAGTAGGGGATAGCAATAAGATGTGATGGGAACAGGTGTTGAAATTTGATATATAGTGGTTTGGGAAATCCTCACTGAGATAGTACTAGAGCAAACAGCACAGGGAGTAAATGGTAGAAGGTCAAGCCACATGTACATATAGAGGAAGGTTGTTTTAGACAGCAAGTCCAGCAAATGTAAAACTAGTAACACGATAGTTTCAGTGGCTTGAGGAATAGCAAGAAGGCCTTGTGGCTAGAGCAAAGGGAATATAGGGAAAGTAAGGTAAATGGGGGTTAGATGACACAAATTCCTAAAAGATATGCTGGCAAAATTCGTATCCAACACCAGGCCCACACATACACAACAACTAATTATAAGAGAGGGCCCCAACAAGCCTGGGATGAGAACTAGGTGGAGAAAAGGCAAGGACTTAAGGCAGTAGTGGGAAAACTAGAAAAAAAAAAAAAGGTGGAGACTTAAAATAGAGCAGGAACTTCAAGAAAAAAATCTGACATAAAAACCCAGTGCAGAAACCCATAGGGCTTACAGGAATGGTAAGTACTTTGCCTTTGGCAATAAGGGATGTCATTAGTATGTTTGAGAAGTGACATGATTTAACATACATTTAAAATAAGATTCCCCTAGATTCCTATGCTGTATTAATGTTAGAGTAGGTAGATAGCCAGACATGTGTAGGAGAAGGGGAGCCCTTGAGAAAAGGGAGGTCTGGAAAATATCATATCCCAGAGACTACCCAAAATCTGCATGCTAGATATGAGCAGAGAGGAGGAGAAATACCTATGCAGGAAGAAACACCCATTAAGATGCCCAGTAATCTCTCACTGTTTAGTTAACCTGTCAGAATATTGCTAGGTACATGCTGATAAGGGGGATGATATGGTGAGGCTTTGTGTCCCCACCCAAATCTCATCTCGAATTATAATACCTATAATCCCCATAATCCTCACGTGTCAAGGGAGAGACCAGGTGGAGGTAATTAAATCATGGGGGCGGTTTCCCCCATGCCGTTCTCATGTTAGTGAGTGAGTTCTCATGAAATCTGATTGGTTTATAAGGGATCTTCCTTCTTTGCTGGGAACTTCTTCCTGCCACCTTGTGAAAAAGTTCCCTTACTTCCTCCTCATCTTCTGCCATGATTGTAAGTTTCCTGAGGCCTCACCAGCCATGCTGAACTGTGAGTCAATTAAACCTCTTTCCCTTGTAAATTACCCAGTCTCAGGCAGTTGTTTATAGAAGCATGAAAATTGACTACTACAGGGGAAGAGGGCAAATGGGGAAATTTCTAAGAGATATGCAGGCAAAATTCATATCTAACACCAGGCCCACATATGCACATCAACTAATAGTAAGTGAGGGCCCCACAAGCCTGGGGTGAGAACTAGGTGGAGAAAAGGTGAGGACTTAAGGCAGTAGTGGGAAAACTAGACAAAAAAATGTGGAGACTTAAAACAGAGCAAGAGCTCCAATAAAAAATCGGACATCATAGAAACTCAGTGCAGCACTCTTGGAGTACTGCTGGCTCATTCCCTTTCAGCAATCCACATTGCCTCATCTTTCAGAGCGTACTGTTTCTCTTTATATAAACTCTCTGCTCTCTATTTTCTTTCAATAAATTCTCTTTTTTTTTTTTTGGCTAAATTAGTCACTTGGCAAAATTATTTCTCCCAAGTAAGACTAAGAACCAAGGATTCCTGCACTTCCCAGTAACATTAAGAATGAACTAAAGATTATAACATATTCTCTGTGATTTCTGCTTTGGGGTACCCTATTCCTTTCCTCATACAATTTAGTCCAATTAATCCACGAAGACTTACCTCATGTGTCTCCTTTTCCCAAAAGTATTTGCTGATCTCACCTTACAAAGAAGATGTAAGAAAGCTATAACATTAAGGCATTTAAAAGTCTTTATTCTAGAAGTGCATGTATATGCAATACCTGGTTATAAAAAATGAAATATAAAAACTCTCTACATTTTATAGTTATTGAATAAATGAGATAATTAAAGCCCAGAAAGAAGTAATTCATTGGCATCAGGTAAGTTTTCTCAAATATGTAAAGAGAATGCTTGATCTCATCCATCACCTTTACACATTATCTTGAATATTTATACAATACTATGTTCATAGCTACATCCCAGTATTCAAAATATCATTGATTTTGAGGGAATTTCAAATAACATCACTTAGTACAAGCCCCGTTATTAAAACATTTTTTTAGTAAATAACTACTGTTTCTCTACTCCTCTCCCCCAACCTCACCCTTGCATGATTGCATCTCATTCATAGACGTCATTGGCATTTTGTGCTGTATTCTCACATAAAAATTCTCAGCAAGATGGGCTAGATCTTTTGGCATAGTTTTTCTAGTGGAAAGTTAGTTTCAATTACCAATTTGAGCTTTATGTTTTCAAAAATAATCATTTGTTTTAATTCACCAATACATTTTTACAGACTATCACGTGAACATTCATAACTAGCTCCCCAAAGACTTCTTTCCAAATTAAAAGGCTATTGGAAGAACTGAGCCACTCAAGTTCTCCTCTGACAAAGATTTTTTACAGATATTTGATTTCTGTCCATTGATACATTTAGAAATGTTAGTTTTCTTCTAGAAGAATACACTTGTGAAAATGGTTTATCACTAGATTACTAATTACTTCACTAACATGAAGTCAACAGGATAATTTCTACAAATTCAAGCCTTGAAATATGCAACCTATTAAACAAATATGAAGGAACAAAAATGCTAGGAGAAGAAAATTAGTCAACAGAAACTTTGCCATCCTCTGTCAATTAATTGGGTCTAGCCATGAGCCTACTAGAGACTTTAGAAGAAGACAAAAGGAAAATTAAATTAATTATAATCAGTTGTTTAATAAGCGAGCTATCACCTTAATTCATTTATGGGCAAATGTAAATTTATCCCTTTGAGTCTGCTTTTTAAAAGGATCTGGAATGTGGATTTCATCTGCTTCCCTGCCCTATATGCCAGTTGATCTTGGTAAGACAAAGAGATCATGACTGTGTTAGCATTTTAAGACACCTGACGTGTATTTTAAGGTGTTCTATATTAGAAGGAGAAAGTCTGTCTAGTACAGTGCTACTAAAAATGTGGTCCTGAGATTAGCAACATCAATATAAACTGAGATGTTTTACAAATACAAATTCACAAGTCCTATCTGAGGAGTCAGAATCTCATGGGGCTGGGGAGAATTCCAAGGATTAATTGGTTTAAATTTTTTTCCAGGTGTTTCTTATGCATCTAAAGTTTAAGATGCCTTAGTCTAGGAGACATTTTACTTTGAGAAAGGACCCTAAATACATGAATGCTTCTCCACCAAGAAGAAAGCAAATGAAGTGAGCTGAATAAGAGGTGAGGTTCCTGATGAAAGGTAGACGGGCAAACAGGCTAAGGCATAATTATGAGACAGAAGAAGAAAGAAAAACCAGAAAAGAGGAACTCCATATAGTTCTTCTTCTAGGTAGGCTTTCAGAGACTGATGTGTTGCTAGTTCAATGTGTATAATAATGATCTTTTGAAAGTCATGTTTTATTTCTGATAATGGACTGTTTGTAACCTCCAGATATTTCAAATGATACAGGGATGCGAAAGGTGTTAGTTACTAACACATCAACAGTGTAAAAAATAAAGGGAGTTGTGTGATCCTTTCAAACTTGGTTGTTTAGGTGTTTACATAAAATGTGTTATATAACATTGTATTGCCAACATACAACACTGGCATGTCTATATATTAAAGATACACTATTATCTGCTTTATGTATTCATGCAAAGACAGTGGTGGTGGTAATAACTAAAATATACTTCCAAAGTATTGTTTTAATTCACATAAAATGTTCCTTTACATTATATCATTTTGTCCTTAACATTGAAGCTATTAACTTTGAGAAAAACATGTCCCCCCAAATGGCTCATTGATTTGCACATGATAGCTAGAAAACTATAGACTCAGAACTTGAATCCATGTTTTCAGAATCAGACTTTAGACTTCTCTCTTTAGGCACATGGCCCTCGAAATATGGTCCACAGAATCATAGGCATTGATGAGCCCTTTACAAGTAGTCTGTGACTTCAAAAAAGAACACAATGCAAAAAATTGTTTGTCTTTTTCACTGTATTAATGTTTGTATGGAAATAACAAAAGCAACAGTTAAAAGTGCTGGCACCTTAGGACAAATCATGGACGTGGCACCAAAGCATATGCACAGTACTAAAAAAAATTTCTGGTTTCACTTAAGAATGTCCTGGAAAAAGTAGGAAAATATTAATTTTATAAAAATCTTGATTATATATATTAGTCAATTTTCATGCTATAAAGACATGCCCAAGACTGGGTAATTTATAAAGGAAAGGGGTTGAATTGACTCACAGTTCAGCATGGCTGACAGGCCTCAGGAAGCTTACAATCATGGTGGAAGATGAAGGGGAAGCAAGGCATCTTATTTACAAGGCAGCAGGAAGGAGAAGGGCCAACTGAAGGGGGAAGAGCCCTTTATGAAACCATCAGATCTTATTAGAATTCACGCACTATTGCAAGAACAGCATGGGGGAAACTGCCCCCGTGATTCAACTACTTTTACCTGGTCTCTCCCTTGACACATGTAGATTATGGGTTTTGCGGAGATTACAATTCAAGATGAGATTTGGGTGGGGAGACAAAGCCTAACCATGTCAATATCTTTCAACATTTTGTGTGTTAAAATGGGAAGTAAACCCAAAGCACTTTTGCCATGTATTGAAGTACAATGGTTATCTCAAGGAAAAGCATTTGTGTGGTATTTTGAGAGCTGAAGCACTTGTTTTGCTTTTCTCGTGGAACATTATTTTTGCCTGAAAGTACTACTGACAGATAAGCAATGGTTATTCAAACTTGGGTATTTGGAAGACATTGAAAGATGTTGACTTGGAGGGCTCAAAATGATCAAAGTGAGCCCACAACTTCAAAAAAATAAAAATAAAACCTGACAATATTTGTTGCCAATGAATCATTTTGAGATTTTATGCAAAAATTCAAATTTTAGAAACTTTTTAATTGGAAGCTTCCATAAGCTTCACAGCTTCCCAATACCTAGACTTTTCTGATGAGACTGCTCTTGGCTCACTGCAACCTCTACCTCCTGAGTTCAAGTGATTCTCCTCCCTCAGCCTCCTGAGTAGCTGGGATTACACGTGCCACCATGCCCAGCTAATTTTGTATTTTTAGTAGAGATGGGGTTTCTCCATGTTGATCAGGCTGGTTTTGAACTCTCGACCTCAGGTGATCTCCCTGCCTTGGCCTCCCAAAGTGCTGGGATTATAGGCATGAGCCACTGCACCTGGCCTATAATTTTTATATTATATAATGAAATATCAGTGAACCAATGTTTTCCAATGACCAATGTAAAATCATATATATAAAAGATACATTAAAAATGTCAGATGTAACAGAGTACCAGGAGTCTATTGATAGGCTTTCAAATTTCACATTGCTGCCTACTTTTATGGAGCAATCACTTCTGAAGTTTCAGTGCAGTATTAAAGAAGAGTATCAAAAATTATATTATATGGCTATTAAAATATTTCTTTCTTTTCCAAAAACCTATGTATGAGAGGCAATATTTTGTTCATATACATACCTCTACCAAAGCAGCATATCAGATTGAAGATAGAAGTATATACGAGAATCCACCTGTCTTCTATTAGGCTAAACATTTAAAACATTTGCAAAAATGTAAAGCAATGCTACCCTTGGACTAATGTTTGGTGTTGATAAACATAATTCTTTCAAAAATATTTTTACATTTGAGTTTTAATTTCTAATATGGTAAATATTAACACATATACTGCCACACACGAGAAAAAAGCTTTTTGAGAAACTTCAATAATACTTAAGAGTGTAAAGTGGTCTTAAGACCAAAATGTATGTGGACTAGCTATAGTATACCAAGTAGCAGTTAATAGTAGTAGTTTACATTTGTATAGTTCTTCCTCTCTAACAGGTTTTCTTCTGAAAAAAAAATTAAATTTGCTTTACAGAATGTTTTAAGATAACTTAAGACAACCTATTGTTTACAGATATGTATATTGTACATATGATTTGTTTTAGGTAAAATTTTAATTGTGGACCTTGTCATGTATCTTGTGCTGTGAAGCTTAATTCCAGCAGGCCTGAAATTGGTTTCAGCTGTTTTGCTGAGTAAGCCATGCACCTGCCCAACACTGACGAATGGCCAAAACATTAAACATATTGATTAATAGCGTTGGTTTGTAACAATGAATTTAAGGGGGGTTTTGAAAGTTTGTACCAACGGGTCAGCATGGTTTACTGATTGCATAGAGTGTGATGATTTACATTTGGTTTAGAAGAGACACTGCTCCCCACCAATCCCCCAAGGCATCATCAGAGGACCCTGACATTAGAGCTGATTACACAGCAAGAATATGCGTATGTGAACAACAGAATATAAGAAGTCCCAGCTCAGACTCTATTTGGGTTTCTTGGTTTCAAGGTGCTCTGTGTACAAACAACTGGTTCCTGAGAAGTATGTCTTGCGATGGCTTTTACAGGGGGAGGAAAATTGGTGCTGGAATCTAGCCTCTTCAGACCCTATTGTCAGACAGTCTTTGGCAGTAATGCATAGCCTGGCTTTAATGCCAGTGCCATATTATATCCTTTTCACCAAGTAAACTGAAGATCCATAAGCCATAGCATTTTGGTCCTGTGAGTCGTTGTTAGCAATCAAATACTAAAAATAACAATAACCATGTGTTATTCTTTAGAATCTGTAAATATATTTACTCATCAAATGTTCTTTTAAAATATTAGCTATGTGTTAATCCTATTGCTAATGCTATATGTTAAATATATACTCTAAAATATATCAGTCAAACCATTTGTGATTAACCTCATAAAATCATCTAGTAAATTGTCATAGAGAATATGTATTAATAAATATATCTGTCTGTTAGTATTAGTTTTGACAGAAAGTATAGTACTTATCTTACTTACCAAGGAGCCTGGAAAGAAGAGTTTCCAGGATCTGTTTAGACATTTACTGATGTCATTAAATACTCAAGCTTTTACCAAAATTATCTTCCACACGTGAGTACTGACATTTTATCCTCAGGGCTACTCTCATTCTCATAGTGAGATTCAGGGAATGCAGATGTCACATCTACACATAACCCATGTCAAGTAGATATGGGGTTTTGTTTGTTTTTGTTTTCACCCACATCATTTAGCAGCAAGAGTGGCTAGGGGCAGGAATATATGCCATTTCAGTCTCCATCATGTAAGGCAGACTTTGTTGTCAAGTAGGAGGAAGGAGCGAAATAGCCATGGAAAGCAAATACCCATGAGTGTTACAGCATAGTATACATATGTGAGTTTCTAGATTCACATGTCTGGTGTAAAGAGGCAAAGGCAGAGGACATGTGTAATACTAAGAAATTCATTAAACTCAACTATGTGGATGACCTTCCTCTCTGTTTAAACAAAATCAGGGATAAATTATTTTCTTGAAATTGTGATATGTGATTCCTGTTTTCCTCAAACACACACATAACTTTTACTCTCTCCAGTTCCAAGTCAAACATTTCCACTTTGAAATTGTTTAGACCCCAAAGAGAGTTCCTTTCTCCATGATCTTTATTAGCACTGTGTTCAAACCCCTCTTATAGAACTACTTGGGTTTAAATGACCTGTTTATTTTCTGACTGCCTCAGTAGATTGAGGCGCTATAAAAATAGAAGTATAATTTATTTTTACATGCTTAGTGCATTTTCAGCTTCCATGTAATGGGTGTATTGTTACACATGGATTAAATAAGAAACAGATGTTTGAAACCATCTTTTTCACAGTGTTTATAAAATGGGATTGAAGAAAATAGGAAAAACTCTTCACCCAACACCACTTCTTAATGATCACATGAAGTCACATATCAGGGTATTATATACAAATAGGACCACGTTAGGCTCTTTACTTAAATGAATCTCTATTCATGGACTAAGAAGGCGGCAGTACGCTAATGATATAAGCTATTTCATTAAAAAGGATTGATAATACATTCATCCCTTTTATGTGTGAGACATATTTGACCTTAGGGTTTAAATGCTATAGTAAACTATACCTTTTAAAATTACTAACAAAATAATACCAAGCATCTTCAGCGGTAAAAATAGCTTATTCAGCTAAAATAGCCCGCATTAAAATAAAAAGCTATAAATATGCATGCTTTCTAATATAAACCCAAATGTCCCCTATGGTATAATTAAACCAATCCTTAGAATTTAGAGAGGAATTTTTATCTGTGGATTTCAAAGTGATTCACATGTTATTAATTCTACAAAATTGCCTCTAAGGTAGAAAAGTTATAGATTAGGAAACAGGTTTGGGGTTCATTTGCTAAAGGCTATAATGCTAGGAGAGTCTTCAGAGACAGGTTTAAAGGTCAAAGGATATTTTGCTTATCCTATCCTCATGTCATTAAGTTTGTGTTATTATCATCATATAAAAAGCAGCTATGGGTCTACAGTACAGTGCTGGACACAGAACAAAATATGTTTAATGAACACAGTGAACACCCTGGACTAAAATATAAGGTAAAAAATGTAGATGCAGACACAATTCAGAAAACAAAATAAGTCTTAGGATACGATATTTGTTGGCCGTAGCAAAATTATGAAAATATCAAGTAAAGACTCAATTGACGTCTTTTGGTACAATGACCCCAACTTGGACTATAGAGTTGCTCCTTGGTATTTGTGGGGGATTGGTTCCAGGAATACCTCATGGATAACAAAATTTGAGAATGCTCAAGTTCCTTATATGAAATGGTGGAGGAGGGAAGAGCCATGATGGCTGACTTGATGTAGCCAGGAAGAAACTCTTCCACCAAAAGAGCCCAGACCATCAATTAGACTGGCACATTTCAAACAGACCTTTGGGAAAAGACACTGAGAGTAGATGGATGGAGGATGCAGAACCTGGGCTGAAAGGGGAGAAAGCTGGGAACCCTGCATGGGGTTGCCAAGTGCCAGAACTCTTTCTGGCCCCAGGAAGCTCCTAGGGAAGAGGTGAATGAAATAGGCATGAGCGGGCCACTCTCACCAGGGATCTCTGGGACCCTAGCTGTGGGAGACCCTACAATCCCTATGGATATTTTAGTTGGCAGAGAGAACTGCCAAAAGAGGTGGCAAAGACAGAAGTCTAGTTTTCATGGAGCCCAGAGTGTTTGGCATGGGAATGGTGGCAGTGGAGCATGGCCATGGGTGCCCAACCCTTAAGTCTCACCATACTCCTATAGGTGACTTTAGCATTTGTTAGTTGCTGGTCCTGGAAGGAGTAGGGCTGTCTTGCCCACAGAATTGGGCCAGTCTTATGTGAATACTCCCCTGTCTGCTAGGCTCTCTGAGGGTCCCTTCCTGGTCACACCTGCTTGCAGTGCAGCCTCAACTGCCCTGACATAAACACTTGCCCGTGGCCACTGCCATAGCTCTTATGCTGGCTGCCCCCTACTTCCTATTGGAATGCTTTTGCAGGTGGACCCCTGCTGTCCTGCCACCGCTTGCCACCTTCACCTACCAGCACACATTCACTGAGAGCCTTCACCCATTGCCCTACCAATGTATATGTGCCCATGGCCACCCACTGCTGCACACTCGGCTGTGCCCCAACCCTATAGCCCTGTTGGTGTGCGCTTGCCTGCGGTTCCCCACAAACGCCTCATGCACTTGCCTGCAGGCCTGCTGCCATCCCGTCAGAGTGCTTTTTCCAGCAGCCCCATTGGAGTACTGTTGCCAGTAATTCTCAATTGCTGAAAATTTTGAATCCTAGAAATCATAGCATTCCTATGCATGATATTAATATTCTCCAACAGTTTCATTTGATGAATCTGATTTTTCTGAAATAGATGATTGTGATGATTCAGATGATTCTGATGCTAGCTGTTTAGAAATAACCCCAAGAACAGTTTTAATATTTTATTTTCACCTGGAAAATCAGATTTGCTTTAGCCTTAAAGAGCGTATTTATGTAAAATTAAATGAGTGCTGGCAATGAGCTGTACTTTTTTTTCCCAAATGAGAAAAGGGTTAAAATTTACCAAAACCTCTAAAAAATATAGGATTATTTAAAAAGACCAGACTTACAACACATTGGCATTTCTGAAAGAAATGGAGAGAGTACAAACAACTTGGAAAACGTATTTGAATATATTGTCCGTGAATATTTTCCCAACCTCACTAGAGAGGGTGATATACAAATTCAGGAAATTCAGAAAATCCCTGTGAGACCATATAAAAGATGCCCATGTCCAGACACCTAATCGTCAGATTCTCCAAGATCAATGTGAAAGAAAAAATCTTAAAGGCAGCTAGAGAGACTGGGCAGAGACTGAGCCTAACGTGGTCCTATTTGTATATAATACCCTGATATGTGGTTTCATGTGATCAATAAGAAGTGGTGTTGGGTGAAGA
Source organism: Cebus imitator (assembly GCF_001604975.1). Lineage (NCBI taxonomy): Eukaryota > Metazoa > Chordata > Mammalia > Primates > Cebidae > Cebus > Cebus imitator. The sequence continues at coordinate 675,240 of NW_016107920.1, read as the reverse complement.
GTTTTTCCTATTTTCTTCAATCCCATTTTATAGACACTGTGAAAAAGATGGTTTCAAACATCTGTTTCTTATTTAATCCATGTGTAACAGTACATCCATTACATGGAAACTGAAAATGCACTAAGCATGTAAAAATAAAGGAATCCCACTGGGCTAACAGTGGACCTTTAAGCAGAAACCATATAAGTCAGAAAAGATTGGAGGCCTATATTCAGCATCCTTAAAGAAAAGAAATTCGAACCAAGAATTTAATATCCAACCAAACTAAACTTCACAATTGTAGGAGAAATATAATCTTTTTCATAAAAGCAAATGTAGGGAATTTGTTACCACCAGACCTGCCTTACATGCCAACAAACATATGAAAAAATGTTCGACATTAGTGTTCATTAGAGATACGCAATTCAAAACCATGGGGCACTATCTCATACCAGTCAGAATAGCTATTATCAGAAAGTCAAAAAATAACAGATGTGGATGAAGTTGCAGAGAAAAGGCAACACTTCTATACTGCTTGTGGTAATATAAATTAGTGCAGCCACTTTGGAATGCAATGTGCTTTCTCAAAGAACTTGAAACAGAGCTATCGTTTGACCCAGTAATCTCATTACTGGGTATATATCCAAAGGAATATAAATTGTTCTACCAAAAAGATATATGCACCCATATATTCACTGTAGCACTATCTATAATAGCAAAGATGCGGAATCAGCCTAGTTGCTCAACAATGGGGAAGTAGATAAAGAAAATGTGGTACATATACACCATGGAAAGCTGTGCAGTCAAATAAAAAAAAGAATGAATTTATGTCCTTTGTAGCCACATGGGTGCAGCTGGAGGCCATCATCTTAAGATAATTTACTCAGGAACAGAAAATGAAATGCCACATGTTCTCACTTATAAGTGGGAACTAAATATTGAGTACACATGGGCACAAATATGGTAGCAATAGGCACCACGGCCTCCCTGAGGGAGGAGGTTGGCAGGGAGGTGAGGGCTGAAAAAGTACCTATCAGGTACTATGCTCACTACCTGGGTGATGAAATCATTTATATACCAAATCCCAGAGACATACAATTTACTGATATAACAAATGTGCAAATGTACCTCTTGAACAAAAAGAAAAGTGGGAAAAAAAAATGTAGCTTTTCCTGAGACAAGTTAACCAAGTTCTCTCAATAATATTAATTGTGTTGTTGCTATGAATACACTACAATATTTGATAGATTCAACATTTACTTCTCTCTCTCTGGATGAGCTTCCTTAAATCAAAAAATGCATTGGTAATATAAGTCAATACAGAAAGCTGTGAAATCTGCTATACAATGAAGTTTTTCACAGCTGTTAAAAATGACGCTGCATAAATATATATAATGACTTAGAAAATTTTCCATTATATATACATATAAACAAAGTAAAACATTATAAAACTTAAGAAAGGCATAATATTTACATGTAGCCTTTGCACAACCTCCAGTATACTTTAAATCATCTCTAGATTACTTATAAAACACAATAAAATGTAATGCTAAGTACATAGTTGTTATACTGTGTTGTCTAGAGAATAATGACTACAATTTTAAAAGTCTGTACATGTTCAGTATATACATATTTTTTCAAGTATTTTTGATCTGCAGTTGGTTGAATCCACAGATTTAAAACCCACAGATACAGACAGTTGACTGTATATAGTTATGTATAATGAGAATTATATATGGTGTACATAAACAGAAAAGGGGAAGAGAAAATAAAGGGAGAGAAAGACAGAAAATAAACAGAAGTGTATTTGGGAATGCGAACACATGCTAAACCTATTTTGATTTAAACCAAGAGTAACATGGACAAACTTGTAGACAAGAACACTTCAGCAGACTTAAAAGATAATTGGAGAAAGATGAGATAGAAACATAAAATTAAATGTATGGATTAAGATCTCTTTTAGGCTTTTTAAAAATACAGCTTTACTAAATTAAGTTTTATTACCTTTTGAGGAACACTCATATCCCTATAGGTCCCTAAATATAGTCCAAAGCAGAAATAGAATTATCCTTGCACCAGGAGATAAACTGTGTTTAACAATAAACAAATCACTAGTACACCATAATACCTTTTACATTTTGGTTGCCAATGCTTGAGCAGACTAGCAAAATACATTCTTGTCCTCACAAAACCTTTGTATACGTTCTGTACACCAGGGGTTCCCAAACCCCAGATTGGGGACTGCTGCTATACACTCTTAGAAAAAAATTACTTTATTGCATGCATAGTCTTGAAAACTATTTAAAGAGTTTTTCACCATCAAAACGTGTTTTTGATGATGCCCTCCTTAGGTAAAACTTTACCTTTGCACTGAAACTTCTTAAGAGATAGGCCGCAGGGACTTTACCCGCTAGAGTCTAGTCCTATCCACTTGGCATTTGGAAAACGCAGCTAAGAACAAAAGAACTGCTTACTCTGAGAAATCACCCTGGAGCCCCAGGAGAAGCATTCAATCTGCCATACATCTCCTCCAGTACACAGCACACCCAGTCATTTCACCCTTTGATCTTACCTAGTAACTTCTAACCTCTTCAAGGAAAATTAAACTTAAAGGAAGAAAGGCCCAACTTTGAAATTCTAGGAAGCCATTCAGCACAAATTGCTACAGAATGCAGTCCATAGCTATGCATTAGGAACTGCCTGTCCTCAAAAGGCTCTGAAAGCACTACTGCCCTCCACAGATAATAATATAATCATTGATGCAATTGTAGCTTTGCCAAATACTCATCCTCAGAGCGCACATAGAAAAATATGTTTACAATTTTGAAGAACAAAGATATTTCAGAATATGCTACCTTATAGGTAATTTTTTAAAAGATGCATGATTTTCTACTTATAGAATTTTAGCGTTCCTTTGTATTTATATCTTACCAGATCTATTGGTCTTCTTTTCTTCGTGAAAGCTTTTATTTTGCTGTTAAAATTTATAGCAGAATAAAGAAGCACATAATAAAGATTGAAGCATGTTAGTAAAAAGTTTAATTAAACACTGCATCCTAGGTGAATTAATTAGGAAGAAAAAAACAACAACCAAAAAACTTCTCTCATAAAATGTTACCATCCTAAAAAATCTTTCTGTGTATGACAAACATCTCTTTCTAATTACTATAGCTACCTTTTCAAAGAGCTGCTTATTATGTTTCAAGCACTGTGGGTGGGGTTTTAGATACATTATGTCATTTAATCTTCACAGTCACCTGATTGAAGCCAGTTATATTATCCTAATTTTACAAATAAGAAAATAGATTTTCAAAGAGTCAAATCTTCAAAGTAGTCTAATATTAAAACTCTTTGCTAAACTCCTAATTCTCCCCAGAAATCAGGGAAACTACCTCTGAAATACAGACTCACAAAGAAATCTGTTAGGTAGAGTTGTTCATAGTAGAGTTGTACAGAAAAAGCACTTATTGGCTGAGTCATTAGCAACCCTAAAAATGCATCTATTCTTTCAGTTAGCAAGAGTCTCGATTTTAAAAGAAGTTTTAAAATATTTTTAAAACTTCAAAACTCCATATTTTACATGTCTCATTTTAGTAAGCTTTAATGGTAGCATTCTTTTTCCACTTTTCTCTTTCTTCCCCACACTTCACCTGTAAATAGAAGTAAAACAGAAGTGAAAACTTCTTGTTGATTCTTTTACCCCTGGAAATTTGAAGCATGTTTTCCTTTTACTCTCAAGAGTGACCAAATTCAGATTAGATACTTTTCACATTCTAATTTGATGTAACAAACTTTCACAAACTTAGTGGCTTTAAAAAAATGAATTTATTAGCTCAGTTTTGTAAGTCAGAAGTCTGGGCACAGTGTGGCTGGGCATCACAAGGCTGAAACCAACGTGTTCACTGGCTACATTCTCATCTGGAGTTCAGGATTCTTTTATAAGTACTTCAGTTTGTCAGAATTTAGTTTCTTCCCTGCTGTAGGCCAGGAGACACTCTCAGCTCCTAGTGGCCACTCTGAGTTCCAAGTGTCTTCTTTCTCTCTTTGCAGTGCAGCTCCCTCCATCATCAAAGCCAGAAGTGGAGCATCTTTTCTCTTTGTTTAAATCTCTGAATTACTCTGACTCTGACCTCGAGACCCATGTTTAGAGGGCTCATGTGATGAGATTAGGCTCATCTGAATAATCTGTTTCTTAACGCCAACTGTGACAAATAACACTATCTAATCACAGGAGCAAAATCCATCATATTCCCAGTCTCAGGGATTATACATGTTGTGTGCACCAGAAAGCTGAGATCTTAGGGAATATTTTAGAGCCTAATACTTAGATTATTTTTGGAACACATTTTTATGTGTTTTTTAAAATTATTTGTATAAATTTAAGGGATACAAGTGCAGTTTTGTTAGATGGATCTATTGTTTAGTGTTGAAGTCTGGGCTTTTAATGTAACTATCACCCAAGTAGTGTACATTGTACCTGTTAAGTAATTTCTTGCCTAAAAATCCAGCTAGACATCAGATTGGGGTCCTTTGTAACATAGTATCTAAATGAAATTTTGAAATCTGGTTAAACCATTGATAGTGTTATTTCAAAAGAAAATTATAAATGCCAGTATTTCATTAAACATGTCTTTCCATTCATTTATTATAAGGAATACCAGATGGTTAAGCCTAACTCAGAAGTAAATAATACATTTTGAATATTTTTCATTGTACGGAATCTATAACTTTTGTATGCTTCAAATCACAATAGTGTGTCTGCTGTGTTACCTCACATAAGATAGATATATGAATGTTTTTTCTTTACAAGGATTATTTCTCTCATATAAAAATGAGGGCAGATATTATTCTACAGGTTTTTATAAGAGTAATAGTAACTCAGTTCATGCTAAATGTTCTGCTTTAGGCAAAGGTATTTTCTCTTCACTTGTAAAACAACAAAAATAAATGAAGTAGTATTCCTCAAAATATACAAAATGATCATTATCACATTAAAAATGTTATTTCAATGTCATTACAAGTTTAAGATTCTACATAATTGTACTCTGAATACAGGAAGAAAAACGATTTGTTAAATTGTTGAACAAGTTAAAATTGGTTGCTTTTTCCAATTTAAATCTGAGTAAGTGAGCTATGTGGATGTTAGGAAGATGTAGGTCTGTTATTGCTACTATCCAGATGAAGTTCTGACCATCAGTCTAGCACATATTTAAAACTTCCTTTTATTTTTCCTTAAGTAGCATGATTTAAGAAATTTTAATACAGTAGAAAGGATTTTGGAGGTTATTGTATTCTCTCACCTTAAAAAAATAATAATTGTCATCTATTGAGTGCTGATTTTGTGCTGGGAAATGTGCTTTATCTCATTTAATCTTAACATTCTAAGGCAGTATCTTTAAAATATAAAGTTGTTTGAAAATATGTAACTGCTGTACCATTATTCCACATGTTTCTTTTAAGAATAACACCTAATTTTTAAAAGTAATTAAATATATATTGTGTTTGAATTTCTTCTGTTTTTGTATACTACTCGATTTTATTTGAACCAGAATCAAAATAACATCCACAAGTTGCCATTGGTTGATATGCTCTGAAATGTATTTACTCTGTAGCCCAACATTTTTTGCTTTCAAATTTTTGTTGAAGAAAATGAATCCTTTTATCCTGCAGTTTTCCACAAGATGTCTTTGTCTAATTGTACCCACATAGTGTTATTTAACACGTTCCTTTGTCTTCTGTATTTCCCGAAAGCTGGTAGTTAGATTGAGACAGGTTAGATCAGAATCAGGATTTTTTTTTTTCTTTTACAAGACCACTTCATAAATAATAAGGTGCCTGGCTTCTTTGAACTTACTTGCTTTGAGAAAGCTTTCAGCCTTTTTGCAGACACTTGTAGCAGTGGAGGGAGGCTTAGCATGACTGGCTCCATTTTGTCCCACACTCCCTGCAGTAATATCCTTTAGGTTAAAAGATGCTGTTTATCTCTACACGTAGACCAGCTAATTATAGGAGGAATTTAGTTTACAGCTAAACTTTAAAGAAAAAAATGATGACAACACTCCCTTTCCTGAAATTAACCTCTGAGGAAATAAGAAAGTATTCACACAAGTAACAGTGTCATGTTAAAGATTTATAGGAATATTGTGACCTGATTTGTGTCATTCAAAGAATCAAGAAGTTTCACAACCTCCCTTGACCCTTGCTGGTGTCCTGATGTTTGTGGCCATTGGTCACTTCTTGATCTCAACCCCTTCCTCATCCTCCTTCCATTAATTAACATAAGAAGGAGACAGAAGTTCATACTAACTTAAGATGTTCTTTAGGACACTAGTCTGCCATTTACTCAGTTTGCTGGCTTCCCAGATAAAGTCACCTTCCTTGACCCAACATGTTGGCTCGTGACTTATTGGCTGTCATGCAGTAAGTGGGACGAGCTTGGACTTGGTTACATACTGACTTTAATGATTTAATACAACATATCCTACTTCTCTTTTAAATTGGAGCTGTGTAAAAAGTACCATTTTGGGTCCTATGAGTCTTCTTTAGGCAACTGAACTCTGTTTACCTGCCACCATTTGTGTAAGATCTATATAGATAATTTTCCTTTTATCACCTGTTTTGTTGCCCTAAACAATAGTTTATAAAAGAAGCAGGAACCATGCTTAAGTCTTTCCCTTTAGTAGCTTCAAAATAATGACTTGGTTCCTTAGCATCCTTCAAAAGTGACCAGTGGATTTCATTGTTCTCAAATATCATCATAAGTTTTAGATGTAAGCACCTTTATAATACTCCAGTCCACTCCAATCTCCTTTTCATGCGTTGCTTAGCAATTTTCACATGCTTGAAGGGAAATAGCAACGTACTTCCATTCTCTCTTGGATCTTGGATGTCACGTCCTGGCTGCCCTGGTAGTTCTCTGATTTTTTTCAAATAGATGTTTCTTTATTAACATTTTCTATTTGTTCTTAGTAGAAGAGTTAAACTTATGCAAGCTATTCTGTCAGAGCTAGAAGTTTGTAATATAGATTTTTTATTTTTAATCTATTTTAATATTTAATTGACACATTATAGTTGTACATATGTATGGGGTACAATTTGATATTTTGATACATATTCATGTTGTATAATGATCCAATTTGGATAGCTAGTGTATCCATCTCATGATGCATTTATTATTTGTTTGTGATGACAATATTCGAAGCTTCACTTCTAGTTATTTTGTAATATATACTACTTTACTGTTGACCATAATCATTTTGCTATACAATAAAACAACAGAACTTATTCCACCCATCTGATAGTTACTTTGTACCTGTTGGACAACCTTTCCCCATCCTCCTCACCGTTTTTCCTTCCCCAGGGCTGGTAACCACTATTCTATTCTTTGCTTTTATAATATACATTATTTTATTTTATTTTTTAAAACATTTCACATATGAGTGGGAACATGCAGTATGCGTCTCTCTGTGTCTGGCTTATTTCACTTAACATGATGTCTTCCAGGTTCATTCATGTTGTCGCCAATGACAGGATTTCATTCTTTTTGTTATGGCTGAATAGTGTTCTATTGTCTATGTATCCCACATTTTCTTTATTCATCCAGTGTTGGATGATTAGTTTGCTTTCATATCTTGGCTATTCGTAAGTAGTGTTGCAATAAACATGGGAGTGCTGATATATCTTCAGCATACTGATTTCATTTCCTTTAAAAATGTGCCTGGTAGTGGGATTGCTGTATCACATGATAGTTTTATTTTTAATATCTTCAGGAACCTCCATACTGTTTTATATAGTAGCTGTATGAACTGAAAATCCTACCAGCAGTGTGTAACTTTTCCCTTTTGTCCATATCTTTATCAACGCTTGTTTTCTTTCATCTTTTCATAGTAACCATTCTAACTACTAGAATAAGGTGGTATCTCATTGTGGTCTTGATTACTGGCATTAAAATATTTTCATATACTTTCTGGTCATTTGTCTTCTTTTAAGAAGTCTCTATTAAGATTCTTTACCCATTTTATAATTGAGTTATTTGAATGTTTTTTTTTTTTTTTGCTATTAATATATATTCTGGATATTAACACGTTTTGAGAAAAGTAGTTTGCAAATGTTTTCTGCCATTCTGTAGGTTGTCTCTTTATTCTATTGATTGTTTCCTTGGATGTGCAGAAACTTTTCAGTTTGATGTAATCCTATTTGTTTATTTTTTCTTTGCTGCCTGTGCTTTTGGGGTCATTTCCAAAAAATAATTGCCCAGATTAATGTCATGGAGCATCCCTCTATGTTTTCTTCAAGTGCTTTACAATTTCAGTATTTACATTTATGTATTTAATCTATTTTGAGTTGAATTTTATATATGGAGTGAAATAAGGTTCAAATAGGATTACTCTGCATGTAAATATACATTTTCCCAGCCCCATTTATTGAAAAGACTATTTTTGGCAATATATGTTTTTGACACCTTTTTTGAAAATCAGTTGGCTATAGGTACATGAATTTATTTCTGGGTCTCTTTCTGTTCCATTGGTCTATATGTCTGTTTTTATGCCAGTACCATGCAGTTTTGATTCTTATAGCTTTGTAGTATATCTTACAGTCAGGTAATGTAATGCCTACAGCTTTGTTCTTTTTGCTCAGAGTTGTCTTGACTATTTGGGTTCCTTTGTGTTTCCATATGAATTTTAGGATATTTTTCTGTTTCTGTGTAGGATATCATTGATATTGCACTAGGGCATGCACCAAATATGTAGATTGTATTGGGTAGTACGGACATTTTAACAATGTTTATTTTTTCAATTCCTAAACATGGGTTATTGTTCCATTTAGTTGCATCCTCTTCAATTTTTTTCATCAAATTTTTCTAATTTTCAGTGTAGAAATCTTTATTTCTAGATATCCTACTTTTGCAGCTATTGTAAACAGAGCTGTTTTATTGATTTCTTTTACAGATAGTTTACTACTAGCATAAAGAAACACTACTGATGCTAATACAGTTTTAAATAGAACTTTGCTACATTAATGTTTAGCGAAGAGCTGGGAGAGCTTCTGAAATGAGTACAGTTAAAAATAGTATCAACATATTATTTAAGTATTTTCGCTATGAAAAAGGGAATCACAAAGATGGGGAAATTAATAGCTAAGGAAAGCCTATTTCTAATTTTTCTTTTATCAACATGGGGAAAATGACAGCATGTCTATGTGATGATAGAAATGGTCTAGTAGAAAGTAAGGATTAATCACGTATGAGAGAGAGAGGAAGGAAACACTCTTAAATACATAGAAGGTAGTGGAACTCACTGTGCCAATGGAAGAGTTCACTTCATATCTGAGCACCTCACATAGGCCAACTGTTTTAACAGGAGACAATGGAGACCACGTGTGTACAGACCAGGTAGGTTTGTACATCTGATAGTAGAAATAAAAAAGGAAGATATTCTCATGATTTATTTTTTATTTTGTTGAGAAGTTAACTCAGTGGATATATAGAGAATAGGGCATAAAAGATGTTGATATCTAGTTGAGAGACAAAGCATAAAATAATATTCTCAAAGAGTGTGAAAGTAATTTGTCCAATGGTATAGTAGGTTTACCAGAAATTACAGAGGATTCCTTGGGATTATGCTCACACAATTAAAGTGGGATTGATTAGATCATATTGGTTAGTTTCTCTATCTTATATAACTGCTTGAGGACAAACATGATTTGGCAAGAGATGAATTAAAATCAGGTGAGAATTTTGTCTAGTGAGTGCAACGGAGGTTAATAAGAATCAAAGTGTTTGGAGGTACTTAGTTTTTTAATAGGCAAGTAATTTGAGAAAATGATAAAAATAAGTATGTAAAAATGGTGAAGAACACTGAAATGTGATTGGGTCAATATATTCAATATATCAGTTGCAACAAAAATTACTGGAGTGAGAACACAAGAGGTAAATGTATGAAAGACAGGAGTTGGTACCCAGATTTAAGAGATTAATATTTGTATACTAAGTCTGCCCCTGCCCCATCCCTTACTTAGATTGCTTCCTAGCATGGCTGTGAACTCTAATAAGGGTATGGCTGAGGGTAGGAGGAAGATCTGTATTCACAGGGGCCCACAAAGCTCTGCTTTGAGTCTCTCTTTAAAAGAAACAGAAGGCATTTTTACACTAGAGAAATAGGGAGAATAGTGTTGAGGTCCTGAGGAGATAGTAGCAGGGAAACACCTGTCAAGGTGGAAGAAACAGAGACACCTTTAACAGAAGGAGTGGAGTAATGGATTTTGGGAGGAGTACAGCATTCATTAGTATTCCAGGATAATCAGAAGTAGAAAAAGTCTACAAAAAATAAATTTTATTGAAATACAGACTAAAATGTATATTAAATGATTTAAACAAAAACTCATTTAGGTTAGCATCCTTAAATGGACTCAAAATTAAGTTCAGCTAATACTTAAAAATATTGTTGCCATCATATATTGAACAAAATTATGTAAATCCAGCATTGATTCCTCCAACCCCCTATAGGCATGAGTTATTTTTCCCCCTGCTGGTATACACAGCTTGATTGTGGAGCCATTTTGGGAAAATAATTTCAGGGCTTTATTGATTTTTCTCATAGATATTTCTTTGATTCTCTGAAATTCAAATAATTATCTTTTGAGGTGCCTATCATTTGTTTTCATCCTTGTCAGTTTTTCTTCTTTTCAATTTTTACCTGATCTCACTCTGTCAGTGTTTTAGGGTATGGTTCAAGCAGTTCTTCACCAACACCTTCCTGGAGTTAAGTAGTATGTTTTAGGTTCCAGCCATATAGTTATGACATTGCAAAGTACTCATTGGTATGCAAGGGCTAGTTTTTGCCTATCTACTCTTCCAGGTATGGACAACCATATTACTGCATTATCTCTAACTTCTATCAATTCCAATACCTCACAAATAAGAACTCAGTGGGAGGTCATCGTGCCGGTTCATATTATAGTAGAATTGCTGCATTTATGGAACCAATGTACTTAGATTACTAGGTCATATGGCACCAGTCTGTACTTTCACCAGTAATGTATGGAACATGCTAAATCCCCTATCTCTATCAAAATATACCAGATATAGGTGATGGAGGAATGAAGGTAGAAAACCACCTTGACCTTGCCATGTATGTACCTATGCAACAATCTTGCATGATCTGCACATGTACCCCAGAACCTAAAGTACAGTTAAAAAAA
>NW_016107920.1:648443-664031 GCF_001604975.1 Cebus imitator | reverse complement strand
ATAAACAAGATTTTTACTTTCCAAACAATTATGTTAACTTTATTTTACTATAACCCTAAAATACTAACCTCATACACATGCCAAAAGTTAAAACTGTCTGGGAGGCCTACAAAAATGTTATTCTAAAAACAAACAAACAAAAGCAATGTAAAGCAAATTGTTATAATGTAGGCCTGTTTCTTTATATTTAGGATGTCTGCCCTAATTTCTTTTTAGTCCTAGGGCACAATTACCACTGTTTCCTTCCAGAACAACGTTATTTATGGGCTGAACTCCAATCAAGAGGGTCTCCTTTCTCTGTCAGCGAAGGCTTAATGAAATAGCCTTTCACCTTTTGTGACAGGCCTTTAAATTCTCGCTGTACAAATGGAAATGCTGTAGGTCATTTTCTTCTAATTGCATCTGGACAAGGATTGACAGGCCACCACACATTTTAACTTGATTGGCAGATTTTTTTTTTTCGAAAGTAGTCCAACCCTGAACCAGCAATTTCAGAATAAGATTTAGATGTCTTGTCAGAGGGTGGCAAAAATTAGCTTTATTCTGAGTTCCCAAAGAATTCTTTTTATAAAGAAAGAGAAGCACATTGCAATTATGTAACAGCAGTGATGATGCTTTTATTTGACTATCCTATGAAATAACTTTTGGTAAGTTGCTTTGTAGTTGTCATTTAGTGTCTCAAGTGAGAAGCACGTGCAGGAAAAATACTTTTGAGATGAGATTCTTTTATAATTATGTTTTAAAAATATTAAGATTACCGGGGCATGGTGGCTCATGCCTGTAATCCCATCACTTTGGTAGGCCAAGGTGGCAGGATTGTCTGAGGCCAGGAGTTCATGACCAGCCCTGGCAACATAACAAGATCCTGTCTCTACAAATAATAATAAAAAAATTAGTTGAATATGGTGGAACATGCCTTTGATCCCAGCTACCTGGGAGGCTGAGGTGAGAAAATCACTTGAGCCCAGGAGGTCAAAGCTGCAGTGAGCTGTGATCACACCACTGTACTTCAGCCTGGGCAACAGAGCAAAATCCTGTCTCAAAAAGTGAAATAAAATAAAATATTAAGATTAAAATGATTATTACTAGAAAAATTTAAAAATATTTACATATATTGAATTGTTGTGATATCCTAAAGAAAATGCCTAAACGTATTAAGTAAATACATAATGCTGCTTCTGACAGCAATGCTTCTATTCTTTTTGTCTTAATGTGATTTCTTAGCATTTCATCTGATATTGAAATTACCAAGTGTGTTTCTGCTAATTGAACTTACTGTACTCTCTACTTTCACTTTAGATTAGATCTTCTAAGGCATATTCTGAAAGTAACAGAATTAAATATTTGTGTATTTTTTTAAAAGAAGGTCAAAATCCTTGGACTCTCATATCACTTGTTAGGTCAAAGTTTTTAAGATAAAAAACAGATGGAAATATCCATGTATTTAAATAAGCAGTACTCAAACTCTCCCATTTCAGTGGACTCATTTAAACCCTTAAAAATTCTAGAGGATCTCAAAAGGCTTCTGTTTAAGTAGATTAGGCTATCAATATTTACTATATTAGATATGAGAACTGAAAATAATGTAAATATATATTTGTTACTAAACCCATTACATTTGATATAACTAACATATTAATAATAATATAATAATTTTATTTTAAAAATAAATTTTCCATAATAAAACTAGTTAGAAATGTGACATCACTTTCATACTTTTGCAAATCTTTTAAATATCTGGCTTAATAGAAGGCAGTTGATTGCACATATGTATGTCTATGTCTGTTACAATATCATATGTCATAGAATCTCTGGAAAACAACTGTAACAATTGTGAGAGAATAAGAATGAAAATAGACAAATGATGACTTATAATTATGATGAAAACAGCTTTGCTTTGCAGACTCCCTGAGAAGGTTTCAAGGATGTCCTGTATGGGCATAAAACATATCTTATGTTTAGGATTGATGCTTTAGAATGAAATTTACGATCCATAGAAGGTCAATATGTTTAATTATTTTCATGTGAAATTACTAAACTATTCCTTTTGCGGGTAGCATCAAAAATATAGATTTGGTCTTGGTTTGAGATCAAATTTCATTACTTTTTTATTCAATAGTTTTATTTCACCTTCTTTAGAAAGGTTTGTCATATATTTTGGCCCAACCCCGCCACTACTAAGAGTATTGGTATGGTATATGTAGCATGGAGAAAAAATTTTTTTGATAAAGAAGTAAAGGCTACTGAACCACAAAACAAATCCAATTCCATAAAAAATCGAAAACCATAATTCTCAGCAAACTGACACAAGAACAGAAAATCAAACACCGCATGTTTTCACTCTTAGGCAAGTGTTGAACAATGAGAACACATGGACACAGGGAGGGGAGCATCAGACACAAGGGTCTGTCGGGGGGAAATAGGGGAAGGACAGCAGGGAATGGGGAGTTGGGGAGAGATAGCATGGGGAGAAATGCCAGATATAGGTGATGGGGAGGAAGGCAGCAAATCACACTTCTATGTGTGTACCTATGAAACAATCTTGCATGTTCGTCACATGTACCCCAAAACCTAAAATGCAATTAAAAAAAGGAAAAAAAGAAGAATAGCATCAGTATTTATGTTGTGTTTTAGAGAAATAGCCTCTTCATCGACTCATCTGTTAAGAACAGTAGCATACTGGAAGATGGCCCTGAGGATCAGGTGGAATGAAGCTAAAAATCATGGACTGCCATTTGTGTATTGGTGGAAGGATTCTATTAAGTTGTTAGAGTTTTATATAGGTGGCAGCCATGCAATTGATAATTTCTTTCATAGAATATTTTTTGTCATATGCTCTTATTCCAACATTCTTGGAAATATCTGAAATCATGGCAGTTACTACAGATTCTTGGAAATTAAGTTAATATGATAGTAATTTTAATTATTGGTCTATAAAGTTTCCACATATTTTCACCCCTAAATAGCAGGAACCCTGACCTTGTGCTTACCTCCCCTATATTATGGCAGCCATATTTATGGCTTTGTTTTGCATTTGTACATCTTCTTGCGAGTTTACAGCTGAAGTTTATGCCAGCATCACCTAAAGATCATCTTTAAAATGCAGCTGCTTGAATTGTTTCCTTAACTATTTAGATGGTGATTTTTTTCCCCAAATGTTAATGGATAAATGCTTGAGAGGATGGATATCCCTTTCTTCACAATGCGCTTATTTCACAATGCATGCCTGTGTCAAAACATCTCATATACTTCATATATACACACCTACAATGTACCCACAAAAATTAAAAAAAATTAAAACCTCAAAGCTCTGAGTAAGACAAGGTTCTCTAATGTTCATATTGTTGACAACGTCCTCATTTATTTTTTACCCACCTTTCTGTATCCCATAAGATATGGAAGGCATTATAGGCCTCCTCAGTGGTGAGCTGACACTCCTTGTCTCTGAACCCCACTGCTCAGGAACTCTCAAACAACTCACCACCTCTAGGGGAAAGGATTTTAAACATACTTCTCACCAGACAGAATATCACTTACTGTTTCTTCAGGAAGTTTTTTCCAACCAACCCTATTCTCTGCTTTATGGGAATACCTCAATTTCCAGGGTCTATGTGCTGTTTACCATGTTCTGGTATCACATGGATCATCTTTAAGGAATTTGAAAGACATATTTTCTATGCACTTGAAAGGCAAGGGAGATATATTTTAATGCAGCTAATGTGAGAATCCTCTCTAGGGGAACCCAATCTGTAAACAAAGGATGCTCCAGGTTGTCAAAACTTGTAATTGGATGTGATGTGGAGGGGTGAGTTGGAATGCAGGGCTGTGAATGGAATATTAAGGCTGCTCTCAATATTATTCTGGGAAACAAAATTCAGTAAATATTGTATTGGGCACTAAAGATTTTATGGACAGATTTGTTTGTTTTAATTTGGGAGATGGAAATTAACAAATGCTGGGTATTATCTATTAGTGGCTGAGGTCGAACACATAAGCTGTCTGTGTATTTAGGATCTGGACAGTGAGGTGATAGGAAAGACCTGATATATTTAGCTTTACAAAAATATAGCTATAAGAACATAGTTCAAAGTCCTTGAGACTATTCCATGATGATCATAGTATACGTACAGAATTGGATTCCCTGGTTCTGAATAGCCTCCCCTTAGGAAGTACCAAAAGTAGTATGACCTCCTGGCTTAGCTGGAGCTGGAATCAGCTAAGGGAAACTTACAAGGCCACCAATGGTGTTCTTCCATGCAATGTGGCAATGTAGACATTGAAGTGTATATGAAAAACACTTCTTTTGTTAGAAAAGAAAATATTCCTTTTGATCTTCTTCCTTCCATTTTTTTTTTGGTATTTTTTTGCTTATTTGAGCTAGTGGGTAGATAATAATTATGCACATTATTTCTTATTCCTGTAACCCTGCATTTTTAGTATTATTCATATTTTACAAATAAAGCTGAGACCCACAAATGCTTAATTTCATTTTGCTAATAAGTTATTGGCTTGGTATTAAAACACTCTTTACCATGCACCCCTTACAATCTCAACTTCAATAGTGCCCTGGCCTCTGTTATCCATGTATATGAATTAGATATCTGAAAAACATTTTACCATATAAATTAGCTAAGACCAATTTACTGATCACCTGAGCTTTGTAGTAGCAAGAGAGAGCATTTGGTTTTTAACACTTGCACCAAAGTTACCTTGATTCATAAAGATACCTTTAAAAGTGTTTGATTATTAAGTTACATTTAGCAAAAATAAGAATGCAAAAAATGGCAATTGAATATTTAATTTCATTTGGGTATTTTGTGATATTTTTAAAGTTTTTTATAAGTTTAGTGTAGCTATGCTTCATGGGGAATTTCTTTTAGTTTCCTTTTTTAGCATAAGTCAATGTTACTTTTACATACACAGACATACTATTGTTTTAGAAAAACAATCTTATAGGAATAATTACCTTGCCCTGTTGACAAATTGTTTAGCCTAAATAACAGTGCCATCTGCTGAAAACAGCTAGTGAGTAACAGAAAAGTTTTCAAAGAGCTCAGCTCACTTTGGTTGAATAAACAGCTGCTGATGATTAAAAAAAAAAAAAAAAGCAGAGGAGGTGAAGTTAAACAAAGGCTAAACCTAGAGGGAAAGAAAATTAAGGGTACAGGAAAATGAGAACAATGATGAGGAACTTTATAAGACAAGAAGCCTTGGCATGTTATAAAACAGAGCATCGCTTTAGGCATCTTGAAAATTTTTAAATACTCTCATTGAAATAAGAATTATCATGCAGATGAAACATTCTGGTTAATCGAAGGAGATTTAAAGAAAGAGTATGATTTAATTACAGATAAATAGGTTAATGAGAATAGGTTGTTATAATTCTTAAGCCTCCTCAAAAATGTTTTGATGAAAGACAGTATATGTGGTATTGTTAAGACACCACGATTAAGAAAAACACATTATTTCTCAACAATGGTTGAATTCTACTGATGTGTTTGCAGTTTGTTACATGCGTATCAGACAGAAAAATCTATTTTCAAAGGAATATTTCTAAAATAAGCTTCTTGTGTTATTCCTTTCCATGATATTTTAAATTTCTACTTGCTTCTTTTCTTCATTGTTTTAATGTATTTTCCTACAAAAGTTTTAGATTTTCTTCTACGGCATTATGTAACCTAAATGTTTAAAGAAAAGCTGAAAATTTAGAGACATTTTTCTGATTTCTACATTTTTTTGTTTATATTTTAATTTTTGATTTTTCTTAATTTCTTTAAGTTTGTTTGTTGTATACAGCATATTATTGAATTTAACATTGTTGACCAATGTAAAAACACATACATATCTAATAGATGAATTCAGTTCATTTACATTTATTGATCTCTCTCTCTCTCTGCCGTATCTTTTGGAATCTAGAAAGCTTTGGATTTTTAAAAATAATTGTTATCTTTATATTAATCTTTACATAGTCTCCTTAGTCCCTTCCTTACTTTGCTTTTATTTATTGGTTCCCAACTATGTTAATTAGCTGCTTCTTCATCTCCTCCATTTCTCTTAGTATCTGATATCAAATAAATTAATTTTTCCTTAGTTTAACACATAAGGCAACCTGCAAGTTTATTCTATTTTTCATGTACTCTCCCCATTCTCTCCATTTTTCATACTTGAGCTCATCTGTATTTTCAAAACATATAATTTTATTGACATCCTTAGAACTATCCTATGATTTTCAGTATAGGTAACACTTGATTCTCACTCCAAGATTTAAGTCAATATCTCTCTAGTCATTTGAGGTATATAAAGTTTATTCTGTGGTATGCTACTAGATAAAGTCCCATGGTAAAAAATATTTGCTAAGTGACTGCATGTTCAAAAGATTGCCTCTGGGCTTAACATTTAAATATTTATTGGTCAAATGTAGAATTTTTAGCTCTCCTTTTCTTTATCAAAATATAATCCTAGGCATCTCCATTGCTTTCTTGTATGATATATTACTGTTGGAAAAACCTGATAACAGTCTATCTTCCCTTTGAATTTTCAAAGTCATATGGCTAAATTTTTGTCTGAAATTCCTTTTTGAAATTTTTTCTTATAGTCCAATAGTTTTACTAAAATATGTCTCAGTGTTGATAGCTTTGGTTGATTTTTTTCCAAGTATGTGGTGTGTCCTAGAGTTTTGGTGTTTTTAAAAAATATTTCAGAAAATACTTCTTGCATAATGGATGAAAGTTTTTGTTTGCTTTAATTGTTTTACTCGGGGAGTAAGGGGGCGTACACAGGTGTTGGCGCCGCATCACATACCCTCCATTTCTGCCATGTTTCTCTCAATCCTTCTTTGTTCTTTTTTCGTTTCCTGCTGATAAAAAGTCCATTATTTTTATTTACAATTTTCTATAAGGCAATATTCTTTGTGTTCATTTGCTCTTCATTCTAGTTTAGTTGTATGTCTAAAATATTTTTCCTTTATGATTCTTTCTGGAGTCTTACTGGTTCTTTTGTCAAATATTCCTTTTCTTCAGTCTCAGTACTGAGTTATTCTCATCCTAATTCATGTTGTTCTTTCACAGCTATTATCATTATATTAATTACCTTTAGAATGAAATATGTTAACGTTTAAAAATCTAGTTTGTGGCTATGCATCTTTCTTTCTTTCTTTCTTTCTTTCTTTATTTCTTTCTTTCTTTCTTTCTTTCTTTCTTTCTCTTTCTTTCTTTCATTCTCTCTCTTTCTCTCTTTCTTTCTTTCTCTGATGAACTTTTGCTCTTGTTGCCCAGGCTGGAGTGCAGTGGCATGGTCTTGGCTCACTGTAACCTCCGCCTCCCAGGTTCAAGCGATTCTCCTGTCTCAGCTTCCTGAATAGCTGGGATTACAGGCATTTACCACCAAGCACAGCTAATTTTTGTATTTTTGGTAGAGACGGGTTTTCGCCATGTTGGCCAGGCTGGTCTGGAACTCCTGACTTCAGGTGATCTACCTGGCTCGGCCACCAAAGTGCTGGCATTACAGGTATGAGTCACCAAGCCTGGCCTGTGGCCATGCATTCTCGTTGTGCTTTAAGTGTCCATAGAGAATTCATTATTGTGTTTCTCATTATCTTTTATCTGTTAAGGTAATTTTGTATTGGATTTTCATGAGCGTCCATTTTGTTTTGTTTCTCGTTTTAGAATAAAGTCTCTTATCTTGTACTTTCAGGAGAGTAAATTGGCCGGAATAGCTCTTCTAACATCATCAATCCAGAGTTAGCTGTTCCTTATTTTTCCTTTTTTTTTTTTTAACTTTTATTTTAACTTCAGGGGTACAAATGCAGGTTTGTTACATAGGTAAACTTGTGTCACATGGTTTTGTTGTACGATTATTTAATCATCCAGGTATTAAGCCTAGTACCTGTTAGTAATCCTTCCTCATCCTCTTCCTCCTCCTACCCTCCACCCTCCAATAGGCCCCAGGATCTGTTGTTTCTCTCTATGTGTCCATGTGTTCTCATCATTTAGCTCCCACTTATAAGTGTGAACATGTGGTATTTGGTTTTCTGTTCCTGCATTAGTTTGCTAAAGATAATGATCTCCAGCTCCATCCATATCCCTGCAAAGAACATGACCTCATTTTTTATGGCTGCATAGTATTCCATGGTGTATATGTACCACATTTTCTTTATCCAGTCTACCATTGACGAGCATTTAGTTTGATTCCATGTCTTTGCTCTTGTGAATACTGCTGCAATGAGGATACATGCACATGTGACTTTAAAAGATAATTATTTATATTCCTTTTGGTATATACCCAGTAGTGGGATTGGTGGGTTGAATGGTATTTCTGGTTTTAGGTTTTTGAAGAGTAGCCACACTGTCTTTCACAATGGCTGAGTTTACACTCCCACCAACAGTGTGTAAGTGTTCCTTTTTCTCCACAACCTCACCAAAATCTGTTATTATTATTTATTTAGTTTTACTTTTTAATAATAGCTCTTTTGACTGGTATGAGACGGTATCTCATTGTGGTTTTGATTTGTATTTTTCAAATAATCAGATGATGTTGAGCTTTTTTCATATGATTGTTAGCTGCATGTATATCTTCTTTTGTAAAGTGTCTGTCCATATTCTTTGCCCACTTTTTGATGGAGTTGTTTCTTTTTTTCTTGTAAATTTGTTTAAGTTCCTTATACATGCTAGATCTTAGATCTTTGTGGGTTGCATAGTTTGCAAAAATTTTCTCCCATTCTGTAGGTCGTCTGTTCACTCTGTTGACAGTTTGTTTTGCTGTGCAGAAGCTCTTTAGTTTAATTAGATCTCATTTGTGAATTTTAGCTTTTGTTGCAACTGCTTTTGGCTACTTTGTCACAAAATCCTTGCCCATTTGAATGTCCAGAACATTATTACCTAGGTTGTCTTCCAGCGTTTTCATACTTTTGGCTTTACATTTAAGTCTTTAATCCATCTTGAGTTAATTTTTGTATATGGTGTAAGGAAGGGGTTCACTTTCAATCTTCTGCATATGACTAGCCAGTTAGTCCAGAACCATTTATTAAACAGGGAATTATTTTCCCATTGATCGTTTTTGTCAGGTTTTTGCAAGATCAGATAGTCGCAGATGTGCAGTCTTATTTCTGGGTTCTCTATTCTGTTTCATTGGTCTATGTATCTGTTCTTGTACCAGTGAGTTTGTTCTGCCATTGTTTTCATGAATTAAATATGAATCCTGGTTCACATATTCTGAGATCTGCTTCCTTTGTTCCTCTCTTTAAATCTTAAATTTTATTTGAACTTTCTCCTCTTTGCCTGTATTGCTCTTGTGTGCCTCAATTTGGATTATGCAAACAGCAATTTCTCTTTAGTTATGTAGTTTGTTCTGGAAGAAAGTTTCTTTGTTCATCTAAACAGTTGACAGTGTCCACAACACTGCAACATCTTTATTTCTCATCCCAGTTCTTTTGCACTTAGTCATACAATCATGGATGTGGAAATATAAATAAATACATACCACATATGAGCTTGATCCCTTTCATCATACTCAGCCTTTGATTACTATACCACTAAAGTAAAAATGTTTTAAACACAATCTAATAGCCTGTTTAAGACACTGCATACTGAATTTAAGGATTCAACTAATTTTTAAGGATTTAATGTTATTTAATATTTTAAATTATAATTTTAAAAGGTCTTATAAATATTCTCATTAAAAAGCTTAATGGCTCTTATCTCAATTATATATATTAAGGATTCCAAATTTTGGTAATTTAGGTAACTGTATTGGAGAGTGAAAATCAAGTGTGATAAAATTAGATTATCTTATGCACACATTGATATTATCTCCTAAGGAAGCCTTCTGAAAAAGTTCCAACCAGAAATATGAAGTCTGAAAATTGCTATTTAAAGGTGAGCATAAATAACTAGGTAATTTTCTGGTTTAAGGATATGTAAGCCATGGGTAGAAGGCCCAGAGGAAAAGAAGGTGGCAAGAGAGTAGTCCTTCATTACTTTATAGTTATATTTGAACTGAAACTATTTACCCTGCCTAAATATTTTTTAGAAAAAAATAAGTTGAATGTCTTAATAGTCGATAAAATAAGACCTAACACCATAAAAACCCTAGAAGAAAACCTAGGCAAACCATTCAGGACATAGGCATAGGCAAGGACTTCATGACTAAAACACCAAAAACAATGGCAACAAAAGCCAAGATAGACAAATGGGATCTAATTAAACTTAAGAGCTTCTGTACAGCCAAAGAAACAGTCATTAGAGTGAACCGGCAGCCAACAGAACGGGAAAAATTTTTGCAATCTACCTATCTGACAAAGGACTTATATCCAGAATCTACAAGGAACTAAAGCAGACTTACAAGAAAAAAACAAACAAACCCATTCAAAAGTTGGCAAAGGGTATGAACAGAAACTTGAATCTTATAAGTTCAAGGTATGCATTTTTTGGTATATCTTTTGAACAAAAATTACTAAAAATAATTCCATACTTCACAGTATAGATTCTTAAGCAAGTCCACAATGCAGCCATATTTAGATATAGGCAAATAAATATACACCTTTTTTCTGAATGTAATATTAAAAAAATAATTACAGATATTTTCTACTTATTACAATGATATATCCTTACAAAGTATAAATTAAATAAAAAGAATACAAATCTAAATATCTCTCCATCAAAATAACTTATCCTGTGAACAAATGATTTAAACATTTAAAAATACTCTTAGAAATGTTAATTGTAGCATAGTGAACATTGCATATTTGCTTTCTTTAAATCTAGGCACATTAAGTGCTATGTTGTGAGATAATGTGAATATTCAAGTACTTTAAGTAGATCAGTTAGTCTTCATATGTTAAAATATATATTTAGAACATTTTATGGATTAAAAAAATAAAAACTATAGGTAATTTACAAGCAAAAACACATTTGTTAGCATGACTCCTTATGTTCCACCTGGGGTATTCCCTCACAGGGCTCCCTTGGCAGGATAAATACCAATCAAATCCTTTATTGTTCTCCTACATATGTCCCTAAATGAGAAGTATGGAAAATTACATTAGATACTCAGAGGACCAGGCTAATGTGACAGCCCTGAGGAAAAGAACAGTAAAATTAAGTTCAACCTATCAACAGAATTATAGCACTGCATATATTCAGTCTTTAATCTCTCCAGAGTTAATCCTACAAGTAGGTAACTAATAGCGGCCGACAATTTGAACTTGGAAGAATGAAGAAATCACATTGAGAAAAAATTTACCTTTACTCATCCAAACTACACTTAACTCTTTTCTTCTTTTAGACAATTTCAGATGGGAACCAAAGTCTGTAAGAAACATTGCCTTAAAGCTAAATCAAGCTGCCTTACTCTCAGAAAAACAAAATCCAGTGGGTGGTTAACTAGATAATTCTAGAAGACAAAATAGCCACTGAGGAGCAAATTTTAAAGAATTAAGTTAGAATCCCAGCACTTTGGGAGGCCCAGAGAGGCGGATGATTTGAGGTCAGGAGTTTGAGACCAGCCTGGCCAACATGGTGAAACCCCATCTCTACTAAAAATACAAAAATTAGCTGGGCGTGTTGTGGGGTTTCCTTTAATCCCAGCTACTCGGGAGGCTGAGGCAGGAGAATTGCTTGAACCCAGGAGGTGGAGGTTGCAGAGCCAATATTGTGCCACTGCACTCCAGCCTGGGAGACAGAAGGAGACTCCATCTCAAAAGAAAAAAAAAAAGAATTAAGTTAGAAGTTCATGCATGCCAATTTATGTAGATAATGGTTATTAGTAAAAGTTTACTTTAAACATTCTCAGGCAAGTCTAGTATGGCTTATCCCAATTTGAACAATGCATATACTCTGGTTGTGCTATAATTAGAATACAAAAATCCAGGTTATGCAATTTCATTTTAAATAAATTTATTCATTTGTTTATTTAATCCCTTCATTCTACAAACATCTGTTGAGTGTTGACCACATTCCTGGCACTTTGAATACTTGCTGCTAAAATCCCAAAAGAAGCAACATGGTCTAACCATGAGCATCAAATGTGCTTATCTAATTGTAATAACATTGAGGCCTGCTGGTGAGTGTCAACCCAACAGTCCCTGGATGCTAGAGGCTGCTTTTTTCTTTCTGAAATGTTTGATATATTAACAAGGCCAGTGGTTGGATTTGAGTAAGTAAAGAGAGAGTAGCAGAATATAATGTCAGGGAGTCATAGAGGACCAAATTATGTAGAACCTTGTAAGGTGGAGGTTGGTTGGTTTTTGACAGGGTCTCACTCTTGCCCAGGCAGGAGTTCAGTGTGTGGTCTCAGCTCACTGACTTCTTGGGCTCAAGTGATTCTTCCACCTCAGTCTCCTGGTTAACAGACTACAGGTGGAGACCACTCTGCCTGGCGAATTTTCTGTATTTTTTTGTAGAGACAGGGTTTCATTATGTTAGCCAGGCTGGTGTTGAATTTCTAGGCTCAAGTTATCTACCCTCCTTGGCTTTCCAAAGAGCTGGAATTACACGTGTGAGCCACTGTACTCGGTCGAGTTTTGCTTTCATTCTGAAAGAGACAATGGGACTTTAGGAAGAAAAGGCCTGCCAAATAGGGTAATATTGGGAACTCAGTTTTCAACATGTTAAGTTTGAAATGCTCATTAGACATTCGAGTCCAGATGTCAAATGAGTGATTAAATAAATGAGCCTGACAATCAGGGAATATTTGAGTTATCAGCCTAAGTCTATTTGAGAACACCTAGAACAGAGACAGAAGCGGTCTAATGACTGAACACTAAAATACAGGATAGGAAGATAAAAAAGAATTGGCAAACGCAACTAAGAGTGGGCAGAAGGCAAACCCAGAGTGAGTAGTGTCGTTGAAGTGAAGAAAGCATTTGAGAAAGGAGGGTGTCAACAACGGTGTCAAATGCTACTGAGAAGTCTGGTAATTTAGGAATTGAGAATTGACCAATCAGTTTGGCAAAACTGAGATCAGTTGTGATCTTCTCAAAACTAGGTTTTCCTGTAGCAACCAAAAAGCCTGTTTGGCATGAAACAAAAACAGAGGCAAGGAAGTATAAGCAATGAGTACAATTTTGTAGAATTGTGTCATAAGGGAAAGCAAAAAAAGTGTTTTTATGCTATAATAGCAGTACTTAGGTGAGGTAGCGTATTTGGATGTGATTAGAATAATCTTATACAGTGAGAGAAAGGAATAATATGGAGTCAAGAAACTGTAGGAAAAAATGACCCTGAGTAACGAAGAGATAGTTTTATACACTAGGGAAAGCATTAGCCATAACCAGACCACAGCCAATTCATCCATAGTAACAAGAGAGAGAAAGACAAGTACATGTGCATTTATATGGATATAGAAATCACCAGAAATTATGAAAGAAGTAGTACTGAAGAAAGAAAGAGAGACAGAGGGAAAGAAAGAGAGAGAGAGAGACTAAATTTGTTAAATAATGAGGAATAGGAACCCAGGTGGTGCATGGATGCTAACAGTAAGGAGAAATAGCAGGTGATACATCGGTGGTACTTACCACTAATAATTAAGTTTGCAAGGAGAGAAAATATTAGTATAATTGCCCACAGGTGACAATGAGTAACAAGGAAGACATTGATGCTACTTCCAGGCCTAGTGGTAAGAGAGCAAACCCTTGAGAAACTACATGGGAGCAGTGTTTTCAGTAGAATGTTTGCTTTCAGTTAGAACAAGAACATTCAGGTAAGATGGGATTTTTCCAGGAGACAGGGTGAAAGGGTGTTGGGAGATGAAGGTGGGTGATATGGGTGATAATGGTGTAATATTAGAGAATCCCCAAAGCATATGAATGGGTAGCCTGGTGATGAAAAATGAGATAGGAGTCTCAGAATTCTCGTAGTTACTGACATAGAGATTTTGAAAATGCTTGGATCCGTTTTGGGGGCCTCCCTGGTAATTTTGGATGAAGGCTTGAGTGTTTTCTGGGAGGGTGGTAGATTTCAGGAACGAGAGAACTCCAGCTTAAGGTGGTGTGAAATCAGGGAAAGGCAGGAAATCAGGAATAATCCAAAATCTGAGAATTTACCTCCATATTCACTGCGTTTCTGAGGTACTTGTTATTATTGGCGGGGAGGGGGGGAGATGGGGTGCGGGGAGGGGACTGTTTTTATTACTTTTAGCTGTGCATGTCTCTAGACAGACCTGAAACCTCAGTCTCGGTTTCCTCTTTTCTGTGTGTGAAAAAACAATAGTGTTGGGTTGTTACTGGCTGGCATTAAGTGATCTTTTTTCAGACAAAGTACTTAGTTCATAATCTTGCACATAGTTCGT
Organism: Cebus imitator; assembly: GCF_001604975.1. Taxonomy (NCBI): domain Eukaryota; kingdom Metazoa; phylum Chordata; class Mammalia; order Primates; family Cebidae; genus Cebus; species Cebus imitator. The sequence continues at coordinate 649,748 of NW_016107920.1, read as the reverse complement.
TAAGTAGTAGCTTTTAGGTATTATTGCAATGATTGAAAGTGACTTTAATAACTTGATTTTTAGTGACTTTTCTTGGTTATTAAAATATATAGGTATACCTAAAATGACATGTTGTGGGAGGTATTGAAAATGTGTATATATATGAATTTATTGACTTATATTCCTGTCAGACTACTTTTCTTAAGCTGTTAAAAAACATCTCTTTGAAGTAACTATAATTGAGCTTGTAACTGTAATAGGGCTTATAATTTTAATTATAATCTGAATGCCACTATAGTTAACTCAGTGAATCACAAGATAAACATACCAAGCTCTGTGATGTCTATAAACCATTTCTGGCAATAGCATACGCTTTAGAGCCCAGTATTTCGTTACTGAATTTTCTTCTTTGGCATGTTTGATTATATTGAATCTATGGGTTTGTGTTGATCTGCAGGGAATTATCAACATAATTTTTTTTTTCATTTTGCTAATTCTGATCCAATAAATAAAACTTCTCAAGGGTGGAGAACTAAAAATAGTCTTTAGTTTAGAAACCTCTTGGAATATGCAGTGGTATGCTCTAAACATCATGTACTTCAGAAATCTCTCTTTCAGTCTGCTCATTCATTTGGTACTAAGCATTTAGGCAGTGACAGATAGTTACCTAAACTGAGTATGAACAGACATGATGGGATGGCTCCTGATTTCTTGAAACAACCTTTATAAATGCCTGATAAACTTTTCAAATCTTTTTGTTTTTCTTTCTGGAACAATTAATCACATTTGTCATACTTCTAGCCATGGTTGTCTAGTTTTAGAATCCTTAGAAGTTACGAACTTGGGATCCAAAAAGATCTTGGCATTTTTAACTAAATAAAATTAAATCATCAAATAAATGATTTTAATAAACATTTGAAACCTGAACATAAGACAAACTATATACTCATGGTTAATAATTATCATTATTAGCATGAAAATATAACATATTACTTATGATTTACATAGTATTTAGGATTATACTAAGCACTTTCACCCATACTATATGGATTCCCGTAGTCATTCACTGAGGCATGTGTTTTTACTGTTCTTATATTACAGATGACAAAACTAATGCTCAAAAAATTCAAGTGAAATGCTTAAAGTTTCACAGAGAACTGAAAATTGAGTTGAGAGTTTGATTTACAGACTCTAGGAATACCCTGCCTTTGCCACAGGTGATAATTTTAAAAATTCTACTTCTTTCTCATTTAATCACACTATATTTATATAGTGTCACTAAATCTATTTTCTTTTCTTTCTTTTTTTCTTTTCTTTTTTTTTTTT
>NW_016107920.1:627223-648413 GCF_001604975.1 Cebus imitator | reverse complement strand
TTTTTTAGACAGAGTTTCACTCTTGTTGCCCAGGCTGGAGTGCAATGGCAAGATCTCAGCTCACTGCAACCTCCGCCTCCCAGGTTCAAGTAATTCTCCTGCCTCAGCCTCTTGAGTAGCTGGGAATACAGGTGCATGCTACCGTGCCCAGCTAATTTTGTATTTTTAGTAGAGATGGAGTTTCACCATGTTGGCCTGGCTGGTCTTGATCTCCTGACATCAGGTGATGTGACCACATCAGTCTCCCAAAGTGTTGGGATTACAAGTGTGAGCCATTGCTCCAGGCATCTAATTGTTTTTCTAAGTTTCTAACATTATTTCCAAGAAATAACAAATTCTGCCTTTGCTGCATTTGCATTTTTTAAAATTCACATTTACATTGTAACCACTTTGAGTCTTTATCATTACACAAAAACTATTCCTGTCTTCCTCTAATCTTGCCTTCATACTCTCTGATTGTTATTTATAAAATATGGTATCATATAGCTCCATTTTTAAATACTCAACAAATTGTTCTTAAAATAATATTCAAACCTGGACTGAAAATCTACCCACCTGCAGTGTAAGGCCTTCTACCTTATCCTCTATAACTCTTTTATTCTAGACCTCGGAAAAGAGACAAAGCAAGGCCATATACCATGTATTTACATATTTAAAAGATGTAAGTAAAGCCATAAAATAAATAAAATATGATTTCTAATTCTGTAATAGTCTTCCCTTCCCTACAGGGGATATGTGCCAAGACTTCCAGAGGATGACTCAAACCACAGATAGTACCAAACCCTGTTTATACTGTGCTTTTTCCATCTCATAACCAAAATGGCTACCAAATGACTAATGGGTGGGGAACATAGATAGCCTACATCAACTGGGCAAAGAGAATTATCACTTGTGTTCAGGATGAGTGGGAGCAAGATGGTATAAAATTTTGTCATGCTACTCAAGATGGTACATGATTTAAAACTTATGAATTGTTTGTTCCTAGAATTTTCCATTTAATATTCAGATTGCAGGTGGCCACCAGAAACCATGGAAAACAAAACCATGCACAGTACTTAGATATACTTTCATGTCAATAAAATTTAAATAAATACATGAAAACCTGTTTTCTAAGGATTGAGTGAAATACAAAATGACCAAAATATTAAAGATGAGTATTATTATTTTGCACATGTCTGGGTTTTCTGAAAATAAAAATAGGGAGTTATGGAGTCATTATTCAGTGATTTAATAAAGTTTATTTTTCTTGCCTTTAGTTCAACAAAATCACTATTTAGTGTACCGTAAAATATTTTTACATAATTTATGTTGAATAGAAAGTAATACTTTAAAGCAGTTCTGTCCTAATGATTAGCCACTAATCACACATAAGTAGTCAAACTTGAATTAATTAAAATTAATTAAAAATAAAATGTAGTTTCTGTCACTGCAGTCACATTGAAATAAATAGCCACATGTAGCTCGTAGCTACTATAAGGGATGGGGCAGATAGAAAATATTTTCATCATGGCAGAAAATTCTATTGGAAAACATTACTTTAAAGAATTAGGAAGTTAAACATAGTTGCATCCAAAGTTTATATAATTTATATATCTATTCCTAAAAAATTAAATAGAAAAAAATTTCATAAAAGGGTATTTTTCTTCCAAAATGTAATAGTACCCATTAAAAATCAGAAGACAAAATATAATTTGTGAGAAATAGATATCAGATTGTAAATCAAAATTATTTAAAGTTGAGTTTTTAATTTAATTTAGAAATTATTCTACAAAACCATATTTTTGCAATTCTAGTGTTTGATGTCTGTGTGCTTGCCACTGTAAACCACATTTTGTCTAGGTCTACACATACAAATTTATGTAAATTATGTAATATTGCTAAATATTTCTCAACTACCATTTACAACTTTGAAGAATCCCACCTTATTTCATATATACCTCTGGAGCCACAGGATGAAATGTTAAAGATATCAAGAAAGGCATGATTTGAACTACTACTGGGAGACTATATTTCATCAAGCAGAACTGAGTTGCATTCATGCTGAGAGAAATAACACGTTAATTAATTTGTCTTTTCTCTAATTTAAATGATTCTGCCACTCAAATTCTTTCCAAACTCTGAAGCAGCATTCATCTTCTATGCTGGCAGTGGCCCAACTCTTAAATCTTAATGGCATTTGGTTGCAGTCATCTTTTGTTTCGATGACATGATCCAGGAGATGTGTCTCCCTGGGGCCTTAACAGCGTTTGATGAGAGCAGATGTTTTCAGGGTATATAAGTTATTCTGTGCTGACATATCTCCCACATTCACAGTCAAAGAATTTCTATTTGGTCGCTATGACCCAGCAACAATATCTACAGTAATAAACTAAATGAGAACACGATGGGTTCTGAGTCACAAACCCATCAATGTCACCATCTGTGCTCAAGATGGTCTTCCTGGCTGATGAGAATGACTGGGAAGTGAGGAGTCAGGGAGAACTGCTTGTAACTCTGCGTTCTGACATGGCAGATTCAAGTTACTGTTAAAAGGTCAAAGCAAAGTTCTGATTTTCTGTTAGCATCTGGCTAGCAGCCCAGGTTTTAACTCCTCTCAACTTCACATTGATGTAACTATGATATCAGGAGAAATCAAAACAAAACCATACACATAAAAACATAAAAACTCACCATTTCAAACTAGTATCAACAAGCAACTAGTGCCAGAATCTTAACTTTAATGATTAATCCTTTTATTCCTTTTTAGTGGATTGATTTTAAATCTCAGCTAATGTATTAATCTTTTTAATTATATATAATGACATATACACTGTCCTAAGAATTTATTAACTACATTTTCTTCCCAAGCAACCTGAGGCTATCCTTGTCAGTAGGGTAGTCAGATAAAATAGAGGAGGCCCAGTACATTTAAAATTCAGATAAGCAATGGATACTTTTGTAGTGTTAAGTCCCAAATATTGCAGGGGACGTAATCATAATAAGTTATTATAAGTGGTGCATCTAATATTTTAATTTGCTAAATCTAGCAGTCTGACTTGTGAGTCTAGACTGTCTTTTTTCTTTCTTTCTTTTTTTTTTTCTTTTTGAAGACAGAGTCTCGTTCTGTCACCCATGCTGGAGTGCAAAGGTGGTATCTCAGCTCACTACAATATACGCCTCCTGGGTTCAAGCGATTCTCCTGCCTCAGACTCCTGAGTAGTTGGGACTACAGGCATGCGCCACCACTCCTGGCTAATTTTTGGATTTTTAGCAGAGACGGGATTTCACCATGTTGGCCAGGCTGGTCTCGAACTTCTGACCTCAGGTGATCTGCCCACCTCAGCCTCCCAAAGTGCTGGGGTTACAGGTGTGAGCCACCATGCCTGGCCCTAGATGGTCTTTTTAATCCTTCCATCATTTTCACATCTTGTTAGTCTGGTTAATGTCTAATTTGTAGCTCCAGATGGGGAGGTAAAGCAGATTTTTTTCTCTACAGCCCAGAGGTCTAAAATTTTGTATTTGAACCACAGAAAGAGCTTTAAAATAAGCTGCATGCCCAGGAACCAGCTAGGTCTAAGATAAGGTACAGGCATTTATATTTTTAAAAGCTCCAAAGTTTACAGTAATAAGCAGCTATTATGAAGAACCACTCAGAGAACTTAATGGCATCCCTAAGTCCTCCTAAGACCCTATAAAAAAGAAATGAAAGGTTCTCTTGCTAAAGAGAGGACTATGGATTACAATTTCTAAGTACTCCACCATGTAGGAGCTACATGTTGACAGAGGAAAACTGTTGATAAATGATGTCTTGCCAATATAATAATTGTTCCTTTCTAGTCTGGAAAGAAGAAAGCCAACATTAGTGTCATGGATCCCAGCAGACACCATACCAACAGCACAGACCATTTACTGGTTTATCCTGCCCTCTTCATTAGGCTAACTGGGCAGGGGCAGTGTAGGTAGGACCCAAGCAAATACTGTGCATAGAAGCTGGTGGGTGTGTTTTGGTTGGACTACCCCAGCTCACAAAGGATGGCAGGATATTTACAGAGTGGGTTTCCCCAGGCAAAAACAATCTAGTATTTAAAAAATATATAACTAAAAGCAATCTTTTGTTTCAAACATAATATTGGTTTCTAGATTGAAAAGCTGCATTATAATGAAGTTACATTCATCCATTTTGTATCTGAAAGTAGGATTTTTTTCTCACAAATTCTGTAATGCTTAGATTATAGACTCATAAACATAACTGCCATTTCTGAGCACTCAACTAGTTAATTTGACTGAGAAACATGTTAAAGTCGTATTATATAAATCATAAAATAAATTACAATCTCAGAAATGAACTGAGGATTGAGTTTTAATTGATAATTAACAAAGGAAGAAGTTAAAGCATATGAAAAATACTAATAAATAAACACCAATTAAAGCAAGAGAAGAATATTAGCTTGTCAAATAAATTAAAAGTTTAGTAAGTAATTATTTCCATACTTAATTGGTGAGAGTGCTTCATAACAGGCACTGGCCTGTGTTTTTGAAAAAATCAGTTATTGAAATTTTTTTGCAGGGTTGATTTTTTTCATCAATCATCAAAATCATTACAAAAACCATAACTTTGCCTAAGTTCATTAATAGAAATTAATATTAATAAATAATTATTGTTTATAAAGACATGTCCTTGAATATAATTAGCAACAGTAAATTTTTAATAATGCTTTTAATAGCAAAACTATGGACATTCATCAAATAAATTATAATTCATCTTTATGGACACAACTTAATAGAACCAGTAAATTGAATTTTGTCAAATAATGTGAAATTATATTTCAAATACTTTAATAAAAGTTACAAAGAAGGAGCAAAATTTGGAATAAAATGATGTTCCAAATTTTAGATGAGAGTAAAAATGAATATATCTATTCTGTGATTTAGATTATGGCTGATTTTTATTTCTTCTTTTTTTTTTTTTTTTTTTTTTTTTTTTTTGTTTTTTGAGATGGAATCTTGCTCTGTCACTCAGGCTGGAGTGCAGTGGTGTGATCTTGGCTCACTGCAACCTCTACCTCCCAGGTTCAAGCAATTCTCCTGCCTCAGCCTCCTAAGTAGTTGGGATTACAGGCGCCCAATACCATGCCTGGCTAATTTTTCTATTTTTAGTAGAGATGGGGTCTCACCATGTTGGTCAGGCTGGTCTGGAACTCCAGACTTCGTGAGCTGCCTGCCAGATCACCTCAGCCTCCCAAAGTGCTAAGATTACAGGCGTGAGCCACCACACCCAGCCTATTTCTTCTTTCATGCTTTTTGAAGTTATCTTGATTTTCAGCAATGAAAATAAAATTCAAATTTAATAATAAACTATATTTTCAGACAGAACACAATAGAATGAAGGCTCCACAAATATGTTTAAAAGTTTACATAAACACATGAGGGAGACAGTAAGAGGGATGCAGTGTGGAGTTAGGAAAAGATAGCTTTTTTGTTGTTGTCCAACAAACAAGGCTTAATACTCCAGGTATGCTACCCCTCACAATCTTAACATCTTGGAGTTCTAGTATCTTTCCCCATTCTTCTATGTGAGCTATTTTACATGGTTATCAAATTATGTTATAAAATATTATTAGGTTTGTAGTCCTAAAAGCAAAAAGAACAATTACCTCTGTAGTTAACAGACAAAAATTTAAGCTAATTAAATGTAAAATTTATTTACAATCTTGTTTCATTTAACATTTATCATGTAAAGATTACAATTTACTCCATTACATAATTGCATTTGGCTTAATATTAAGATATTGTAAATTGCTTAACATAAAAAAATCCTTCCTTCAGGTCCTCCATTGTTTACTCTGTGCTGTCACATTCCTGCCTATAAAATTACATATACATCTGCCTTAATACTACCTTGGGCTTAAGGAGAGACATCACAACAATTTGCAAATTTCTGTGGCTGTGTCTAAAATTGCTGTTTGTTTTTCATTGAGAGCAGTGAAACTCCTGCATATTAGAATGATGAGAGAAAATCCTTGGAACTTTCCTTAACAGGGACATGCTTATATAAAGAAAGATCCTTTAAAAAAATCGTTCTGGCCGGGTGCGGTGGCTCACGCCTGTAATCCCAGCACTTTGGGAGGCCGAGGCGGGTGGATCACGAGGTCAAGAGCTCGAGACCATCCTGGTCAACATGGTGAAACCCCATCTCTACTAAAAATATAAAAATTAGCTGGGCATGGTGGTGCGCGCCTGTAATCCCAGCTACTCAGGAGGCTGAGGCAGGAGAATTGCCTGAACCCAGGAGGCGGAGGTTGCGGTGAGCCGACATCGCGCCATTGTACTCAAGCCTGTGTAACAACAGCGAAACTCAAAAAAAAAAAAAAAATCGTTCTTCTAGTTTTTCTTTCTTTTGAGACAAGAGTCTCACTCTGTTGCCCAGGTTGGAGTGTAATGGTGCTGTCTTGGCTCACTGCAAGCTCTGCCTCCCAGTCGAAGTGATTCTCCTGCCTCAGCCTTCCAAGTAGCTGGGATTGCAGGCATGCACCACCACACCCAGCTAATTTTTGTATTTTTAGTAGAGATGGGGTTTCACCATGTTTACCAGGTTGGTCTCAAACTCCTGACCTCAGGTGATCCACCCACCTCTGTCTCTCAAAGTGCTGGGATTACAGGTGTAAGCCACCACATCTGGCCTAGTTCGTTTTTATAGTGAGCTGGAAGGGATGCATGATGTTTGATGTTAGGGTAGCTGCCTGAGCACAAAGAGGAGTCACATGTGAGGACAGCAGCACAGTAAAATAGGCTCCTGCAACTGCTATAAAATCTTTGGAAATACTGCCTGAGCTATTGTTTAACAGAAAAGTAAATGTTTCTTGTTTAAGCTACTGTTATTTTGGATTTATTGGTTATCTACAGCTAAACCTGTCTACCTTTTAGATTATCTGCACCTCTTTGGATTTTGCTGAGAGAAGGTAGAAAGCAGTGCTAACTCCCCTCTCCAGAAGCTATGTTTAATTCCTCAGTCTCTGGAAATTTATTTGTTCTATTCCACAATAGCCTGAATATGGTCTTTCTATTAGTGGTATTGCTGTTATTTTTACTCCTTCATAACTCAACTGCAGTTCCTCTGGAAACAGAATTAGACAGATCCTGTCTGAAAGAGTAACAGAGTGAATAGCATTTTATAATTTGCTAATAAAGCTTTTCTCTTAGCTTACAAAATAAGTCTCAAGAGTACTGGGTAAAGTCTGCTATAGTTCAACAGAGTACTTTTTACAAGGCTTATACATATTTGACATTATTAATTTATAAAGCATCCACCTTGCTATTAATTGATAAAAGTGACAATGACTTGGTAGTTACAATCCCTGAGTAAGCAAAATAATGCTCAATTCAGTTGTGCAATACATGGAGATGTGATCATGATTTAACACTTAAACAAGTTATCTGCTCAGAAAATATATTCAGTTGAATAGATAGGAGACTCTAAAACTGACTGAGATTTGAATTGTTCTGAAAATATATACTGTGCCCTTTTAACTATATTTTATAATGATGATTAGCTTTATATTCTTATTTTCATGATTCTCTTCATTAAACCAGCCTTTATGAATTCAGTCTGAAAAGGCAGATCAATGGGAAAGAGGAAATGCTTATTTAATATCATTACTGATATGATTTGGCTCTGTCACCACCCAAATCTCATCATGAATTGTAGTTACCATAATCCCCACATGTCCTGGGAGGGACCTTGTGGGAGGCAATTGAATCATGGGGGCAGTTATGCTCATGCTGTTCTGGTGATAATAAGTAAGTTGTCATAAGATCTGATGGTTTTATAAGGGCTCCCCCTACCCCTTTATAGTGCATTACTCTGCACTTCTCTTTGCCGCTGCCATGTGAAAAAGGATGCATTTGCTTTCCCTTCCACCATGATTTTAAGTTTCCCGATGCCTCCACAGCCATACAGAACTGCGAGTCAATTAAACCTCTTTCCTTTATAAATTACCCAGTCTCTGGTATTTCTTCATACCATTTTGAGAACAGACTAATACAATAACCAAATATTTTTAAAAGAGTATGTTATGTTAATGTTAACATCTTAATATAATGTATTAAATATATACATTTTAATAAGAAAATATTTGTCAAATAAGTGCTGATATACCTAAAAATTGGGAATTTATCCATTTTTCTTCTTATAAAAACCATCTACATCTTTACACCACAATCTTGCAGAATTTAAAATATAGGTATGATTATATCTATTTAATGTAAGTATGATTTGTGTGTGTTTATTTTAATATTCTATTTTAAAAGGAACTTAATAAAGGAAGGAAAAAACATTAAAATGATAGATTATAAAATCATGGAAGGCATACAGTTTTAGCTATGAGTTGTAGCTGAGGCTTGAACTTGTAGGTATAAACAGGCTATTAATCTCTTTGTAATAATATATGAGAAAGAATAAATATGAATCTTATAGGATACAGTATAGTTTGGTAAACATGTTTGGTCAGTCAATTAGCTGCTAAATCAGAAATTCTGATTTGGTTTGCTACACTCATAACAATAAACACAAATAACAAGTAATTCATATTCTATATTATTTTGTCCACAAGGAGACTTTTGAATATTCCTTTAGGTAATATTCACAGAGAATCACAGCTATTTGGCATTCTATTTATCCTGAGGGACATATGCTTGCTGGCACATTGAGGACCACTGCTTACTTTATATATAATTGATAAAATTATTCTATATTTTTCATCAGCTCTTTATTTTGTGAAAAGACAGGGAGAAGGTAAACATATATAAACTATATTTTTAAGCAATGTGAATTTTCATATAATAGTGTGGCAATTCTGTGAAAGAAGATTTAGGAAGAAACTATAAACTTTGGCCTCGCTCATTTACTTAGTTATAATCATTTAAATGGACCCAGAACTACAGTTTAGGATAAAAATGTAAAAATGACATCCAACACGCTGCAACAGAAATAAGTCTGGTCAGTGTGAAGATTCTGTACAAAAAATAGAACTTTATTTGGAGAACAAGACGAGTAATTACAGGAGCTGATACGTAGCAAAATTATTCTAATGGCATTCACTGGTTCTCTGTTCAACTAGGGACTAGCAATGTTTTATAATATTAATTTGTTTTACATTTACAACATTTATAGAATATTTCATTTTCTTATAGAAAAATTAGCCTGTAGTGTATGGGAAAAATAAAAGAAAAATCAAGATAAATACAATTATGTATATCATCAGTATAGTTAAATGATGATGGAATTTCATCCTCTTTTGTCATACTGCACTGTTATATTACTAAATATATATTTAAATAATCATTTGATGTCTATCAATAAGGGTTCTGGCTGACACTTTGGGCAAGAAATAAAATCCCATACCCAGAATAGATACTTATACCTGAGGAAATAAGCAACTAGTCTCCCAAGGTAGAAGGATCTCCACAAAGGACTTAGTATCGGTTTCTCTTGCTGGCATTCAGAGGCAGCAATAGCTAGATTAGTCTTGGTAAGTGGGAAGACCATGTGTCGAACCTGTGCTACCCTCCATTCATGTGCCTATCATCCCAGTTCTGGGGTGGCCCATGTTGAAGGTTAGTTAAAATCAACCAGACAAATCAGTTTGTCTGTTTGGTTCTTTAGTGGTTCTTCAGTGGAAGATGCTTTCTGGAAGGCATTAACATATGATTCAAATATATTCTCAATTAGTTACTACTCTTGTATCCATCCACATTCCTTATTCCAGACTTTCTTATCTCCCGTGATTCAAACTTTCTGTTTCTACAACCCTAATTAGCTCACCAGACCATTTTCACTACCCATGAATACATGTACAGTCAGCCCTTCATATCAATGGGTTCTATATATATAAAACACACACACACGTGTGTGTGTGTGTATATATGTGTGTGTGTGTGTGTGTGTGTGTATATATATATATATATATATATATATATTTTTTTTTTTTTTTTTTTTTTTGAGATGGAGTTTCCCTCTTGTTGACCAGGCTGGAGTACAATGGCACAATCTCAGCTCACTGCAACCTCTGCCTCATGGGTTTAAGCAATTCTTCTGCCTCAGCCTCCCAAGTATCTGGGATTACAGTCATGTACCACCATGCACAGCTAATTTTGCATTTTTAATAGAGACAGGGTTTCACCATGTTGATAAGGCTAGCCTTGAACTCCTGACCTCAGATGATCCACCCACTTCGACCTCCCAAACTGCTGGGATTACAGGCGTGAGTCACTGTGCTCAATTGAAAATATTTTTAAAGAAAGGATGATGTGTCTGTATCAAACATGTATAGAAATTTTTCTTTTCATTATTCCCTAAACAATATAGTATAACATAGTATGAAAACATAGTATTTTTATTGTATTGTATATTATAACTAATCTAGAGATGATTAAAGTATATGGGACAATGTGCATGGGTTAATGTAAATACTACGCTTTTTATATAAGGGATTTGAATATCTAATGATTTTGGTATCTGTTGTGGGGGGTGGGTAGGGAGGGATCTTGAAACAAATCTCCCATGGATACTGGCCACTTCTTATTTTAAATAAAGTAGATGACCTAGTGTATTGCTCTCAGCTCCACCCATTAGGAAATATTTTCCCTCCCCACTTTTTCAAGGACATTCCGGACAGTGCCTACAATACAGTCATTATTCCTTTCCAGAACTGTCCCATATTCTGAATTGACATCAGCAGCCCAAGCTTAGTTTTTTTCTACATCTCTTAGCTGGTCATTCAATAACTCGTATAAAGCAATAGATGTGAGCTGAGAGAAGACCAAGGTTACAATGGTGGTGGGTGACATACGCATCAGAGCTACTTGCGCAATTATTTTCTGGGGATCAATATGAGAATAGTGTGAGCTCAACTCTAAAGATAAAGTGTTTTTTGTTTTTTTGCCTTTCTCAAAAATGGCAGATTAGAGGCTTTATTTGCACACTTCACACACTTGGAAATAGCAAAATAATGTGTAGAGATTCACACCGTGAACATTTATCCAAGAAGGAGCACAGGAGCTTAATATAAAAATAAAAAAAATAAAGAGTACTTTAAAGAGTACAGTGGGCAGCAGCCTGCTCTGCAGGTTCAGCAGAAACTTGTGAGTGAGTCCCCACTGTATGAGAGGAGGAGAGACTGTCTCTGTGATATACATTCCCACTGAGGAGTCAGGCAATCCAGGCCATGGGGGAGCTCCTTGAGCTCACCAAGTTTTGCAGCTGACATGGGAAGCAGAGGGGAGACCCAGAGGTGTATCAGCAGAAAAATGTGTTTCATGCCAGATTCAGGCGCCATAGACAGAAGGCAGCCATTTCAGATTCTAACTCATAGGGGTCTGTGATAAAATCTGGCAATCAGCACAGGCAGCAGTTATTGGCTGGGTAGGTCTCTGGACTGAGATTTGTGACTTAGTCTTGAATGGAGGAGGAACTCACACAGCCAGAACTGAGAGGTGAGAGTGACGTGCAAACAGAACTGGGAGTGATGTGGCCTTTAAGCCACGGTGTTTTTCCAGGCCAGGAGTCTCCGGCCTGGGGCAGTTTCCTGAACTGAGAACAGTCTGCTTGGGAATTGGCTGATTGTTTAAGCTTATTGCAAGCAGCAGGCTACAGTAGGGAGCTCTGCCAGGCGAAAAGCAGGGAAGTAAGGCAGATCCCACTACGACCTGCTAAGCTGCCAAACTGCCTCTCATTCCCTGTGCTGGCCCTTTGGCACAGCAGAGATTTCTCCACTCCTCTCTGGAGTGATGTTCCAGAGGCCTTCTGTTCCCTCTTGGAGCTGGTGCTTGCACCTGGAGTTGGGGAGCCCAGGCACAGACTTGTATGGCCAAGCCCCACCCAGCTTTGCCCCCCTCCACTCACCTCAGAGGCAAAGCAGAGTACCAGGACCCCTGGGAGTTCCTGGCCCAGCACATCTCTTGGGACATTAGAGTACTTCTAATTAGCAAAGGTTAAACATAGGCTTTGCTGCCACCAACACAGCTGACTGTCACCTGCAAGAGCCACCCATAGGAAATTACAACATCTGCTGATGCAATTGCATAGCATTTGGGAGGGAGACAAGCTTTGCACAGCCTCTGGTCTCACCATTTCTGACACCACTCCAGCTACTCAGAAGGCCCTGAGCCCACTCACCCAACCAGTATATTACTATTATAACTTGTATTTGAGAAAGCCACCACACTAAGGCTATTTATAACCAACAAAATCATAAGGAGTTTACGTCAAGCCCTACCGCTTCCACCAGGGCTGGTAATTGTGCCTGCCATTGGGAGACCTAAGGGCAGGCCTGCCCGGTCCAACCCCACCAAACTTTACCCTTTCTCTGGAACTGAGATTGGATGCCAGGCCACTAAGCATTTATATGATGAGCCCACTGTCTGAGGCACCAGACAGCTTTTCCTGGTAACTAAGATCGAACACAAATTTTGTGACCACTGCAGCCAGCTTTTACCTGCATTTGCAACCTACTGCCTGAAGGTTGAACTACACAACTCTGTCCAAAATCTGCCCACACAAGTGCACAGCACTTGGGAACAAGATGTCTTAAGATCACCGCCATCCCAGCTGTACAGGAGACTGTGAGCCTGCTCAAATGCCCAGTACATCACTACTACAACCAACATTTGAGAAAGCCACCACACTAAGGCTATGTATAACTAAGGAATTCATAAAGAGCTTTTGTTACTGCTAGGGCCCAGAAGCAAAGCCAAATGACCCTATCTACACATTATATTCATATCCTGAAGGCAACATTTTTAAAAGGCTAATCTAAATGAAAGTAAATTCAAAAATAAGAAGTGCAGTTTCTCCAGATGAGAAGGAACCAACATAACAATTTTGGAAGTATGAAAAAAACAGTGTGTTGCAACATCCCCAAAGGATTTTTCTAACCCTCCAGCAATAGATGCTAACAAAAATGAAGCATTTGAAATATCACATAAAGAATTCAAAATATGACTCTTAAAGAAACTCAGTGAGATTCACAAAAAAGTTGAAAGCCAATACAAAGAAATCAGAAAATCAATCCAGGATATGATAGATACCAAAGAGATAGTTATTTAAAAAATAAACAGAACTTCTGGAAATATAAAATGCATTGAACGAATTACAAAATACAATTGAAAACTTCAGAAATAGACTGGAGCAAGCAGAGAAAGGAATCTCAGAACCTGAAGGCATGTCTTTTGAATTAACCTAGTCAGATGAAAGCAAACAAAAATGATTTTTTAAAATGAGCTAAGCCTTTAAAAAGCCTGGGACTACATAAACCATCCAAACCTATAAATAGTAGGTATTCCCAAGGGAAAAGATAAAATGTTTGAAAAATCTATGATAGGAAATAACTTAGGAAAAATTCACTAGTCTAGCAAGAGATCAAGACATCCAAGTACAAGAGGCTCAAAGAACTCCAAGAAAATATATTGCAAGAAGGACCTCATCTTGGCTATTTGGTCTCTCTTTTGATCCCATATTAATTCTAAAATAGTATTTTAAAATAATTCTGTGAAGAATGTCAGTGGTGGTTTAATGGGAATAGCATTGAATCTATGAATTACTTTGGGCAGTGTGGCCATTTTAATGATATTGATTCTTCCTATCCATGAACATGGAATGTTTTTCCATTTGTTTGTGTCATCTCTGATTTCTTTGAGCAGTAGTTTTCAGTTAGCCTTGTAGAGACTTTTCACTTCCTTTGTTAGCTGTATTCCTAGGTATTTTATTCATTTTGTGACAGTTGTTAATGGGAATTCATTTGCGATTTGGCTCTTGGCTTGACTGTTGTTGGTGTATAGGAACACTAGCTTGGCTTGGCCATTGTTGACGTATAGGAATGCTAGCAGTTATTGCACATTGATTTTGTATCCTGAGACTGCTGAAGTTGCCCATCAGCTTAAGAAGCTTTTGGGCTGGGATGACGGAGTTTTCTAGATATAAGATCATGTCATCTGAAAACAAGAATAGTTTGACTTCCTCTCTTCCTGTTTGAATCTCTTTTACTTCTTTCTCTTGCCTGATTGCCCTGGCCAGAACTTCCAATACTATGTTGAATAGGAGTGATGAGAGAGGGCATCCTGCTGGTTTTCAAGGGAATGCTTCCAGCTTTTGCCCATTAAGTATGATATCGGCTGTGGGCTTGTCATAGATGGCTCTTATTATTTTGAGGTATGTTCCTTCGATATCTAGTTTATTGAGAGTTTTTAACTTCAAGAGGTGTTGAATTTTATTGAAAGCCTTTTCTGTGTCTATTGAGATATTCACGGGGCCTCTGTTTTTAGTTCTGTTTATGTGATAAATAACATTTATTGATTTGTATATGTTGAAACAAACTTGCATTCTCAGGATGAAGCCTACTTAATCATAATGGATAAGCTTTTTGATGTGCTGCTGGATTTGCTTTGCCAGTATTTTGCTGAAGTTTTTGTATGGATGTTTATCAAGGATATTGGCCTGAAGTTTTCTTTTGTTGTTGTTTTTGTGTCTCTGCCAGGTTTTGGCATCAGGATGATGCTGGCCTCATAGAATGAGTTAGGAAGGAGTTGCTCCTTTTCCATTTTTGGAATACTTTCAGTAGAAATAGTACCAGCTTTTCTTTGTGTATCTGGTAGAATTCACCTGTAAATTCCTCTAGTCCTTGGCTTTTTTTGGTTGGTAAGCTATTTATTACTAACTCAATTTCAGAACTCATTATTGATCCATTCAGGGATTCAGTTAAGCTGGAGGCATGATGTTACCCAACTTCAAACTATGCTACAGTAACCAAAACAACATGGTACTGGTACACAAGCAGACACATAGACCAATGAAACAAAATAGAGAACCCAGAAATAAGACTGCACACCTACAACAATCTGATCTTTGACAAACCTGACAAAAGCAAGCAATGGAGAAAGGATTCCCTACTTAACACGTGGTGCTGGAATAACTGGCTAACCATATGGAGAATATTGAAACTGGACTCTTCATTCCACCATATACAAAAATCAACTCAAGATGGATTAAAGACTTAAATATAAAACCCACAACTATAAAAACCCTGGAAGACCACCATTCAATACTAATACCATTCAAGACATAGGCATGGGCAAATATTTCATGTTGAATGCCAAAAGCAATTGCAACAAAAGCAAAATTACAAATGGGATTTAATTAAAGAATTTCTGCATAGCAAAAGAAACTATCAACAAAGTAAACAGACAACCTACAAAATGGGAAAAAATTTTTGCAAACTATGTATCTGAAAAAGGTCTAATTTCCAGTATCTATAAGGAGCCTAATTAAATTTACAGGAAAAAACAATCCCATTAAAAAGTTTAAAGTAAAAGGGCAAATGACATGAATAGATACTTTTCAAAAGAAGGCATACATGTGGCCAACAATCATATGAAAAGAAGCTCAACACCACTGATCATTAGAGAAATGGAAATCAAAACCACAATGAGATACTGTCTCACAGAAGTCAAAATGACTATTCCTAAAAAGTCAAAAAATAACAGACACTGGTGAGGTTGTGGAGAAAAAGGAAGGCTTTTACACTGTTCATGGGAGTGTAAATTAGTTCAAGCATTGTGGAAGACAGTGTGGCAATTCCTCCAAGATCTAACAACAGAAATATCATTTGACCCAGCAATCCCATTACTGGGCATATACCCAAAGGAATATAAATCATTCCATTATAAAGACACATGCTCATGTATGTTCACTGCAGCACTATTCACAATAGCAAAGGCATGGAATTAACCTAAATGCCCATCAATGGTAGACTGGATAAGGAAAAATTGGCACATAGACACCATGGAATACTATCTAGCCATGAAAGAGAACAAGATCATGTCCTTTGCAGCAACATGGATGGAGCTGGAAGACATTACCCTTAGCAAACTAATGCAGGAACAAAAAGTCAACTACCACATGTTGTTACTTATAAGTGAGAACTAAGTGGTGAGAACACCACTTAGAATTAATAATAATATATGTGAGTTTAATACTGCCATTTAATGTTAGCTGGCTGTTTTGCCCGTTAGTTGATGTAAATTCTTCATTATGTTGATGCTCTTTACTTTTTGGTATTTTTTAGAAAGCTGATACTGGTTGTTCCTTTCTATGTGTAGTGGTTCTTTCAGAAGCTCTTGTAAAGCAGGCCTGGTGGTGATAAAAGTTAATAAAATATTAACTTTTATACCACTTTTATGTATAAATTGTTAAGTCTTCTTTTCTAATATGGTGTATCTGCATTTTCCATTTTGGTGGGTTAGTGCTGCCAGAGACTGTTCCCAGTGCTTCTTGGACTTTTCTAGTGCCTGTCATAAATTCAGTGAATTCAGGTGCCATTAGGACACCAGGCTGCCAAGGAAATATAATTCTCTCTTTGAGTACAATATCCTTGAATTAATAGAAAAATTAGACCCTGGTACTGAATCTTTGAATGTGAATTGACCCTCATAGTCTTCCTTAATTGATATAAATAAATGTTAATAAGTTGATAGCCAACAGTTAATTTAAGTTTTTGACACATAAAATAAGACTAAGCTGGAGAACAATATCTTTCTTCTCTATTTTCTTAAAGCAAAATAAAAAGCTGATTTGTCTCCTGAGCATAAATTGTTATATCCACTGAGTTGTTTTTTGTAGCATCAGAGTTATATGAGAACTTGGATAATCAGCCAAGGATAACTATCTACCTTTTATAAATAATGGAAAACCAAGATTTCATATAGTTACTCTAAAAATATTGTAATCTTTTGAAGCAATAACATAGCATTTATATATTAGTGGTTATAAAATCAGTATGCAACACTCAAGGACCACGCTATCTTTACCTTTAAAATCTATTTTTGAAGAAAAATGCAGTAAATATTATATTAACAGGAATTGATATCACAGAGGCAAATGTTTCCAAAAGTGAATCAAGAATTGCTTTCAGTTAAGAGAATCTGCAACCGCAGATGCTAGAAATACATTTCATCCTTACAAAGTCCAATAGTAATTATTTTTTCACATTCTAATAGAGTTTACGAGATTGCTGCCATTTCAGAATGGGTTTCAAGTTCTACTTCTTCAGGGGACAAAATATTTAATGACTATTTACTTTTATTTTAAATCAGTAAATAATAATGCTGTATAATTGGAAAGGCAATTAAGAGGGATAATATGTCAAAAATCACTACGAACTCAAACTGTTACCACGTAATGTAAAATGTTTGTATTATTTAAGAAAAGAAAGATCACTGGATGAAAAACTGCCATGAATCAACATTTGAATAAATAGTTTTAAAGGATGCCTAGCATCTCCTTAGCATCCTGCAGTGTGATATATCAGCTGCTCCTAAAAAAAACTGGTAACGTCCAAGGCCTTAATATCTAATAATTTAATATTTTAAAACATTCTTTGTTAAAGAAAAAAGAGCATGTCATATTTTTCAAATTAATGCTTTACAAGTTACTGTATTTAGGCCTAGCTATTTTCTCAAGATATGTCATATGCTTTGACTTAATTTTGAAACATGGCTTGTAAAAACTGGTCACTTTACTTACTCCATGCATGCAGAAGCATTTTCAAAAGATTACAATTTTTAAATTAATATTCTTAACTTTATGATGTGAATAATAGTTTCTTACAGACACAAGAAATACAAATTTCAGGTGTTTAAAATACCATGTCTGGATAAATCAAAGTAATTTGGTGATGACAAATCACTAATCTGAAATACCAAAAATAATTTGTGTTTAATTGATTATTTTACCTTTAATCCAGATATTTGCAATATAGATATAATAAAGTCTTAATTTTATTCTATGTTGTGAATTAAAAGAGGGGTTTCCCCATAAGTGACAAATTGTTTATATTGTGAACTACCAAACATGCTTTCCAGAAATTTAAGATGTCCAGGAACATTTTGTTCTGGTTTGCAGAGTGACTCAAGAGACTAGAGAACAATGAAAGGGCAAAGAGGACGGCATAAAAAAAGAGGGAGATCTATTGAAAGGAGTCGTAGAGCTATCAAAAATATTGTTTTTGTTGTTGTTGCTATTCATTTTTTACATTGCACACCTTTCTCCCACTTTCAAGGGATCATTCAAGTTTTTGTTATTATGTTAGTAAATTGGAAGAAAAACATTACTAAACTAAACTCAGATTGCTTGGTAGCATTAATTTAGTGATCAAATAATCATAAACTCACTTATTCTATTCCAGACAGAAATTCTTTTCATATTCATGTGTATGAAGAAATTTTTTTCCTTGAACGAGACCCTAGAGTGATCTCTATATGGAGATTCCTCTAAGGCATATGGGTTTCCTACGTAATACATTGTAAAGTGGCTTTTTGGAGAAACAGTTGTTTTAACATTCTGTTTCACACATATGAGCAACCGTATGCCTGAACTTATCGGATAGGCAGTATCACTAGCATTGTTTTTAATTTCTGTGAGTTGGCCATATTAGGTAAAATTATTTTTGAGATTTTTCAGATTCAAATCATAAGTATGTGATTAAAACACTTATTTGACCAAGATATCCATAGAATATATCAGCATATGACACAACATATTTTAAAAAATAGGTAATGGGCAAGGCAATTTACCAAATATTTCAACCCTGAAGGCTAGCATTTAATATGCAGTCCCTGTAGAATATAATTTTAAAAGAACATTGATTGTCCTCAGGTATACACTACTTATGAACCTCTGTATGACATTTCTATTTTTCTTTTCACATTTTTTTTCACTCAACAATGTATTTCTTTGTTGTCACTTTAAAATGTTTCCATTGAAAACTCTTCTCTTAAGCTGTCTGGGTGCAACAGTTTCGGCACCCATTGAGTGGAAAGTTTGCTCAACTCTAATTTTTCAGTCAGAATTGTGTAAGCTGAACCAATTGAGATGTCTCTTGTTTTGGCTATTGGTTCTGTTGTTTATCCTTCATTCTATTCAATGACGGCATAAATGAGATAAATTTTTTTCTTGAAAATTTATGTGAATGCTTTGCTGCTGTATGCTTTAACATGCTCTCATCCATTGACTATAAATTAGTCAAACCGCGTTGGAAAGCAGTCTGGATATTTCTCAAAGAACTTAAAACAGAGCTACCATTTAATCCAGCAACCCCATTACTGGGTATATACCCAAAGGAAAATAAATCATTCTGCCAAAAAGACACATGCACCTGTATATTCATCAGTATGCTATTTACAACAGCAAAAACATGGAATCAACCCAGATGCCCACCAATGGTAGACTGGATAAATTGAATGTGACACATATACATTATGGAATACTATATAGCCATCAAAAAGAATGAAATCATGTCCTTTGCAGCAATATGGTTGCAGCTGGAGGCCATAATTCTAAGGGAATTAACACAGAACCAGAAAACCAAATACCACATGTCACTTACAACTGAGAGCTAAACACTGAGCACCTGTGGACATAAACATGGGAAAGATAGACACTGTGTACCACTAGAGGGGGGAGGGAGGGAGGGAAACTGGAATAGGTTTAAAAACTACCTATTGGGTACAAGGCTCACTACTTGGGTGATGGGATCCACATCCCAAACCTCAGCATCATGAAATATTCCCATATAATAAACCTGCGCATGTACTCTGTGCATCTAAAATTTGAAATCAATAAAAAATATAAAAGAAATTGGTTGAAATGAAAAAAGAATGAGTTATCCATTTGTATATTGCTGATATCTTGGGGGCATTGTCCCCATAAACTTTGTATAAAGCATCAATGATTCCATCATTCTTCCACCCAAGTTTCACCATAAATTTGATCTTTGTTTTTGCTTCAGTTTTAGCATAATTCATGTTGCTGTGGTAAAGGCTGTTTTCAAACTAATGTCTTATCTTTCTTAGTGCCTTAAACTAGATCCTATTCAGACATGTTCTAAGAAGTTAGTAGAAGCTTATTTTTGTGCAAATTTTGAAATCCATGGATAGTTTTTTCATAATGTGCATTTTCATGAACTTGTTGAGACCCCTCATATAATCTACATAAAATATCCTCTAATTCAGATTTTAGTTAAACTGGATCATGATCCATGCTAGAGAATTTAGTTGCTTAGTCTTAATTTTCCTGCTTTAACAAGAAAAAACATGCTGTGTTAAAGAAATTAGTTTTGTTTTGTCAGGCATATTCTGAAAACTGTTAAAAATGAATTTTAAAAATTAGCTTTTTATACATGTTTACCACTTAAATTTAGGTTGTATTAATGCAAATAAAATAATATATTTGAAATCAATTTCAAGTTTTGGGATAATATGCCCCCCATATATCTGTAGTAAGGGTGATTTTTATCTAAAAGACTAGCCTAAGAGACTGAGATCCCTTTAACATAGAAAAAAATAAATGCACCATCCACAGGTTGCTATGGTTTCAGGCTGGCCGAAAAATGAAATTGGAAGGTCACCAATAAGTTCTGAGCATATTCCTTTTTACAAAAAGAAATCATATCAATGCAGTGTAAAAACCTAACAAGATTTAGGACAATACAGGCACTTTGAAAATTACAAAACCATTAGTCAATACCATATTAAGCTGATTTATTACCCTCTAGTGCCACAGTCTTTTAGCTGCTGATGGGGATCCAGTTAAGAAATAAGATTATGACTCCTTTCTTGAGGTTTTCATATACTACCTTCTCAAAAATAAAGCAAATTAGACAATAAATCATTGTCTGTATCACTTCTCAACTAGTACCAATCTAAGAGGTGGATAATTAGATTGAAAATTATTTTCCCTTCCCTTGTATCCAAATTCTATACAGCCATATTCATTCAAATATAATAATGCAGAAAATTCCTTGATTGCAAAGAAAGAAACCTAATTTGATCCAGGTTAAAAATATTAGAGGGACAATGTTTTTCAAGAACACACAGTAAGAGTTTCATGAACAGTCTCCAGTACAAAAATCTCAAGAAAGGTTTTAATTGCCCCTATTTTGCGGGTTCCTACTTGGGTCATGTGTCTTCTTAGTCCATGAATTGTTCACTTGACCAGGTAAAGAAAGGCTGATAATGTACTTGCATTCACTTAAGTGCCCTCTTGCTAACTTCTCTGTTAGAATCAGGATAACATTTGTTAGCAATAAAGGAACTGCCATCCAAAATCCATGTTACCAACCATCGTATCTCTATATTGCAGCCTCTTTGTCTGCCTTTGGGTCCA
>NW_016107920.1:616008-627208 GCF_001604975.1 Cebus imitator | reverse complement strand
CCCTGTATCTTCTCAGTGGGTCACTTGTCACACCCAGACTGGGAAAACAAGGTTATTTCAGGGATAAGCAGCTTCATGCTTACTTATGTAGCCATCTCCCTTTACCACCACTATGCTGTCACTGCAGATTATTGGATTTAATTTAGAGAGATGCTTTTTGGCTATTTCCAGGCTTTCTGGTTCCTACAAGCTTTATTCCAGATCTATGCCTCTAATATTCCTGTTGTTTACCAGATCTCTGATACTTATCTTGGTGTTTCTAAAGTGCCCCCTTCCCTGTTTCAGCCCAATTGTTAATTGACTGAGAACAGCTGTGCCTAATCTTTTTCTACTACTTCTCTCTTCTGCTTCTCACAAACCACTGAGAAAGAAGAGTAGACTTGCCAGTTCTTTCATTACATAGACTTCTCTAGATTATATCTTTCTTCTTCCCAATAGAAACCAAAATTCACAGCTCTGTAAAGCAAACGTGTGTCCCCTTTAAAATATGTTGATAACTCTATGATCTGGTCTTCCATGTTCATCTCTCAATGTTATTATAACCTATGAAAATTTAGAAAATCCTTTTCTTTGTTGAAAAAATCTGGCTTTTAACATTATTATCATGTTTCTAACTCAAAAAGTTAATTTTAGATGTCAAAAGCTTCTTATTAATCCATAATTTCACTTAGAATTCCTGTTCTAATAATCCTAATATTTTCCAAATCAAATGAGTACCTCTAACTGTATAAGGGAAAGTCATAAGCACAAAAAATTGTAAAAGTAAAGTGCACACATTTGTAGTTTCTTTGGAACACATGATCTATGAGATATATAGATACCAAGTTTTTGCCAAAGTATTTCAAACATCTTCAAAATACATTCCTAATAGTTGTGGTTTGGGTCACTGAAAATGATAAAGACCATTAATATTGTATACCTATGTGACAATTGCTCATAACCCCAAAGATTTCACAACCCAAAGGTCACATATTCTTCACCTTCTAGTATCATGAATTCTTCAGTGTTTAATAGCTGAGTATGCTCTTTCCTATGAGACTGTAAACCAAGGGAACATTTAACCTAGTTACTATGTAGATATTTTTGTATAGTGGGCTAGTGGGGTCTGAAGGAGGTGGTGACATGAAAGGACAGTCGCTCAGCAAATAATAAAGAGAAAATGGAGGGAAAAGTGAAGAAGGTTTCAAGTGGTAAGTTTTCTGCTGAGCAGTATTGAGAAAATAAATAAAATATAAAGTCTTATATATTACAAAACTTACCTAAAATACAGTGAAATGAATTACTGTGGTCATGTAATTAATCATTAAGTACAGATGGCTGTGAAAAGTGCCAAGTCTTATCTGATATTTAGATTATTTGGTTGGTTTAGGGTACCAGCAGCAACAACGACAGCCCCAATCATTTCCTGAATGCTTATCCTGTGCTTGGAAATGCTGTATGCACTTGGAAAATGGATCACCAATTTTTATATAGTGTTCCTGAAAGGTACTTCTTTTTTTCATTGCTCTTTCACAGATTAGAAAATTGAAAGAGAAGAGATGAAATATTTTTTACTAGGACACACAGATACAGACACTGTCATTAGCATGAAGCTTGACTTTTGATCCATGCATTTTGACTTTATACTTTTAATATGTAAGCCATTGTATTTCTCCAGAGTCATCATTCTGGTTGATTGAGAGTCATGGACTTCAGAGTTTGCCTAGGTATGACCAAGTGGTTATGCATTTAACATGATGATACTGTTTCTAGGTAAACAAAACACAAATGTTATTCCACAGAACCCTTAATTCTCCCTCATTTAGACATGCAGAATTGGCTATTACTCAAAGTTTATCAGTGATTATCATATTGTCAGTATGGGAGTCAACAAATCATGTTGTTGGATTTTAGTGAAAAGGAAGACATCAAGGGGCCAATCCAAAATTTAATGAACAATAGACATATAGGGCAGGGGATGTTTTTGTCTGGAGCCTTAGTGCTGCAAAAGAAATATCGTTTCCCCATTGGGAATACTGACTGGTAACTTACTGGAGATACCTGCCATTTACACTGCTAATATAGAGAGTTACTAAGTTATTTATGCCTGAAGCCAAGCTTTTGGCTTCTACCATTCTTTCCTGGGCCCAAATAATTCTCTTGTGGAAAACAAGGCATTGCCATGATTTAAGGTTATATCCAGAGTCTTGAAGTGTTCGAGGACAAAGAAGAAAGTGAACATATGCCCTGGCTGAGAAACTGGATCCCAGGATTCCCCATAGAGAAAATTTTGTGAATAAATTTATCCTCTACTGATGGCTCTTCTTTCCCATAGCATGGGGGCTCTGAATATCACAACAAACTACATCAATAAAAATAACTATATAAATAAAACTGCAAAAGAGCAAAATCAGAAAAGAAAAACTCACTTTGAATCACAATGAATTTTTAAATAGAAGATATCTACATGGCACATAAATATTATAGATATATTTTACTTTGGGCATTTTAGTTTATTACAAACAAGCATATTCATCAATATTGAGAGATATGTGAAATAACAATGATGGCACAATTTATTTGAGGTTTTGTGTAGGGGTTCAGAATTATAACCTAAATCAGCACTTAGGTTATAATATTATTTTTAAAGTCATTATATATACTATTATCAACTTTTGACAAAATCATTTAATATATAATTTAAATCTCTGATAAAGGAATAAATTATTCATCTATCCAAGTTGTAATTATGAATTTAAGAGATTAAAACAAAGGTGTGTCATATTTATATATATATATATATATATATATATATATATCTACACACACATACACATATAGACACATATATAAAACAATTCCTATTGTTCATTTAGTGTCTACTGATGGCCATACATTATAACTATCTTCTTAATCCTTCTAAGATTTCTAAGATGATTTTATCCACTAGTTTTACATATAAGAAAAGTGAGGTCCAGATATATAAAGTAGCTTACCCAAGATTACATTTAAGTAACTGATAGAATCAGGATTCAAACTTAGACCCATCTAACCCAATATCCTTAGTATTTGTAAAATGACTTACTATATATAGAAAAGGAAGAAACATTGATTGGTGCTGAAAGTAAATAGTTTTACTTACAAACCTGATGACTGAAGCTATATTTTTATTCAAATGAAGAATTTCTGATTAACACGACCCAGATAGTATAACCCCCATGAGAAGAAATCAAAGCAAAACAAAAAGAACGCAAACAAACAAAACAGACATGAGGGGGTTACAGGAAAAGAGAAGTCCTACGCTGGTCAGAAGGTGATTGTTCCATCATGTCCATCGCCAATCATGTTCAACCTGAGAAAGAATGTCAGGATGAAAGAATGTCTTACCTTGGGGCTTTGAGCACAGAACAGGGCCCAGTGGCACATACTTGTAATCCCAGCTACTGGGGAGACTGAGGAAGAAGAATCACTTGAACCTGGGGGGCAGATGTTGCAGTGAACTGAGATTGGGCCACTGCACTCCAGCCTAGACAACAGAGTGAGACTCCATCTCAAAAACGAAAAGAAAAACAAAAACACAAGAACATACTCCTGAATAGAAAGTCATTTTATCTGCTTCTAGAATTTAACCTGGAGAATACCCACAGAGAGGCAAAAGATTTTTCTTAGTAATATTTCTAGATCTAGCAGTATCAAGTAAACAATTGCTTTAACAAAATTTTTCAGCAGTTGATTTTGTTTACTGAAGAGAGAAAAAAAGGTGTGACAAAATATTTAACTTCTAAAGTTAAAAAATATAGGTATAATTAAAAAACAAATATACCCATTGGTTATCCAGTTTTTCAAGAAATAACTAATGTGTAACATGTAAAATAAAATCGATGTCTAAGAGCAGATGACTAACACCTTTTGCATGAAGTTCTTATTTCCAAATTTATAGATTATATCAATAGCATTATTTTATATATCATTTTATACAATTCTCAAACATTATAAATTATCCTTGAGGTATGTATTACAGTGATAAAATTTTAATAAAATATAATCTCCCCCGTGTCTGCTGCATTTGCTTTTTTATAATCCTACACAATATTTCAAATCCAAACTTAATCACTTGTAATTTAAGACAATGTCAAAATCTCACCACTTCTGCTCTGTCTGCTTAAGACCCATTGCCAAATATCCTTGGAAAATTGGAGAGTTTAAGGTGAAATCTATAAATGTTGACAGAGATTAATCAGTGTGGTCTCTAAGAAGTAAATGGTTGTCTTGCTCAAAGTCATTTTTTAACTTAAGAAATGTAAAACACTTCCACTCACCATTATAATCAATAGTCTTTGTAAGTGATGTAACCAGAGATACTTGAGCAGGTACAAATGGTCCATCAAGTTATAATTGTCTACTTGAAATATTATAAGCCCATATCCAAATGTCCTTAAATGCCACCATCACCACTAACCCCGTAAGTAAAGGAAACATGATAGAAACATTCGTAAATGTAAAAGTACATGCAATAAGCTCTGCTTAATTTTTTCGTTATACCTTGATTCACTCAATTGTAAGAATGATCTTGCCAGATGAAAATTTAGGCTTTTGGATAGATTACTAGGAGAAAGCTAGCTTGGCTTAAAAAACTGTGAGCTGAGGTGGTAGGGAAAAAAAATCTAGTGGCTTGACTTGGATATTAGAGAATAGGTGCACTGTTATATATTTTTTCATTGCTAGAAAACAATTTGCTTTCTCTGACACTGGTAGATACCCTACTTAAAAAAAAAAAAACAATACCTGATCTTGTAAACAGTGCCACAATGAACATAGGTGTACATGTATCTTTATAATACAATGATTTATAATCCTTTGGGTATATACTCAGTAATGTGATTGCTGGGTCAAATAAATGGTATTTCTATTTCTAGATCCTTGAGGAATCGCCACACTGTCTTCCACAATGGTTGAGTAGTTTACACTCCCACCAATGGTGTAAAAGCATTCCTATTTCTCCACATCCTCTCCAGCATCTGTTGTCTCCAGATTTTTTTTAATGATTGCCATTCTAACTGGTGTGAGATGGTATCTGAATGTGGTTTTGATGTGCATCTCTTTAATGACGAGTGGTGATGAGCCTTTTTTCTTATGTCTGTTGGCTGCATAAATGTCTTCTTTTGAGAAGTGTCTGTTCATATCGTTTGCCCACTTTTTGATGGGTTTGTTTGTTTTTTCCTTGTAAATTTGTTTAAGTTCTTTGTAGATTCTGCATATTAGCCCTTTGGGTAGATTGCAAACATTTTTTCCCATTCTGTTGGTTGCTAGTTCATTTTAATGTTAGTTTCTTTTGCTGTGCAGAAGCTCTTAAATTTAATTAGATATAATTTATCTATTTTGGCTTTTGTTGCCATTGCTTTCGGTGTTTTAGTCATGAAGTCCTTGCCTATGCCTATATCCTGACTGGTATTGACTAGGTTTTCTTCTAGGGTTTCTATGGTGTTAGGTCTTATGTTTAAATCTTTAATCAATCTAGAGTTAATTTTTGTATAAGGGATCCAGTTTCAGCTTTCTGCATATGCATAGCCAGTTTTCCCGATACCATTTATTAAATATGGAATCCTTTCCTCATTGTTTGTTTTTGTCAAGTTTGTCAAAGATCAGATGGTTGTAGATCTGTGATGTTACTTCCAAGGCCTCTGTTGTGTTCCATTGGTCTACATTTCTGTTTTGGTACCAGTACCATGCTGTTTTGATTACTGTGCATAGTTTGAAGTCAGGCAGCATGATGCCTCCGTTTTTTTTTTTTTTTTTTTCTTAGGATTGTCCTGGTTATGTGGGCTCTTTTTTGGTTCCATATGAAATTTAAGGTGTTTTTTTTTCCCCCAGTTCTGTGAAGAAGGTCAATAGCAAAGACTTGGAACCAAGCCAAATGCCCATGAATGATAGACTGGATAAAGAAAATGTGGCACATATACACCATGGAATACTATGCATCCATAGAAAAGTATGAGTTCATGTCCTTTGCAGGGACATGGATGAATCTAGAAACCATCATTCTCAGCAAACTGACACAAGAACAGAAAACCAAACACTGCATGTTCTCACTAATAAGTGGGTGTTGAACAATGAGAACAAATGGACACAGGGAGGCAAACATCACACACCAGGGCCTGTTGGGGAGTAGGGGGATTAGGGAAGGGATAGTAGGGGGTAGGGGGATTGGGGAGGCATAACATTAGGAGAAATACCCGATGTAGATGACGGAGGGATGGGTGCAGCAAACCACCATGGCATATGTATACCTATATAACAGTCCTGCACAAGCTGCACATGTACCTCAGAACTTAAAGTATGATAAAAAAGAAACAAAACTGATCTCTTAATATAAAATGAAACTACAGTTGTCTTTCTAGAACAGTTTAGAACATGTGGTTTATGGAAACTACTTCTATGTGTTTATGTTTGTCTAAGTTGTACACATATACAACAATTAAAGGATTTTTTTAGTGCTTTTACTTCATTATATGAACCTGACACGCTCAGTAGTTCTTCACATGAATAACATTCTATCTCTATGTATTTTCATGTCCATTTATTTGTAATTGTGTATTTTGTCTCTTGGCTAATATATACAGAAATCAAAGATACAATCTCTAAAGGGGAATATAGATAAACTAAAACATATTAATATACAGGTGTGTATACAAGGTAAGGCGGGGTCACAAAGGAATAGGACCTGACCTTTGAGAGAAAGTAAAAGAATTAGAAAACAAATCCTAAGTGAGATGACACAGACCAAGAAGTATCAGAAGGAGTTAGAAACTAGTGTTCCAAAAGGAATGAAATTGAGTGCACAAAAACATCTTTAAGAAGTTCTCCTTTTCCATTTTTATTGGAATAATATAATTATGACTTTACCTCTAATGTTAACCTCACATCTATTCTTCCAAAAGCTAATGGAATAATTTTTCAAAAATCAAATCTGATGCTATTACTACCATGGTTACAAATCTGCAATAGCTTACTGTAGACATTAAGAGAAACACATTTTTTTTTAAGTCCTCTTATGATTTTTGACCCATGGTCCATTAACCCCTTTGTAGTCAGCTTTAAACTAATGTCAGACTAATGACTAATGTCTATTGATATACTTCTAAGAATTATTACTATAAATGTAATAGGTGTATTTATTATAGTAATGTTTAACCTAAATATTTCTATGAATCCAACAGCTGCATTTAATAGAGGAATGTTGAAAATATTTTACATTACTTTATATCGTACCTTTTTATGAGGACGCTTGAAAGAAATCTCTCACTGGTCTGAGTCAGAAATAGCTGTGTTTCTTCTGAGGAGCTGTTTAATTTCCTCTTAGGCACATTCTGAATCATATATCTATTAGTTTGCCTCTTTGACTGTACTTATGGAATGCTTAGCCTCCAGAATATATTAACTTTTATGAAGAAGTATTTAGGATTTTAAGACATTTTTAAAAACTAGTCTTACTAATTGCCTTTATCTTATTTCTCCATCTTACTTTATCTTGGACTGCATTTTTCTCATCTATTTTGTTTCATTTTACATTTCATATGGGTATAACATACCTGTCTCTGAAATTCACAATAAATCTTCTCAAGACATTACTTAAGGAAAGGAGTAAGAAAAGAAGGAAGGAAGGAATGCAAAAGTAGATGAAGGGAAAAGAAAGGACAAGTGCACAGTTCTCTCAGCTTCATAACTTTTAAAGGACAAAAGTAATTGAAGAAAGGAAAAACTATTGCTCTGTACTCAATTTATATATGTGCATACTAGGTTTTTCCTCTGTGTCTGAAATAAGTCTTTTATAAGACAACTTTTAAAGAGCATAAGGATGTTTGGACATTGACAGATTAGCTGACAGAAATGTTTTATCTACTAAAAATTTGTTGAGGGGGCCATCAATTTCCCAGGTGATTCAGCAGGTGCTCATGTGACCTGTAAGATCCAGGGGCAGTCATATAATCTGACCCTAGCCAATTAGAATATTCTAACCCCTAAGCGAATTGATTGGATTGAAAATAGACTCATAATCCAAAGCTAACCAGTTGGAGACCTTTGTGAGACTTTTCATGGAACTGGTGTTGCAAATAATGAGGAAACCCTAAAGTCACTGATGGTTCTTATGCTTCCATCTACAGAAGCCTTAGAACTAGGTCACCACTGAAGGATGAAGGGCTGAAAGCAGTAATAGAAAGTTAGCCTAATGCAATTACACTTTCTAGTTACATAAGCCAATGATTTTCTTTATTGCTTAAAATAGTTTGAATTGCACCTGTGTCATTTGCAAACTAAACTGTCTCAAATGACAAAATAGTTATGCAGGTCATTGATTAAAGCAGAGAAAAGGAGTTTTAGAACCTAACAATAATAGTAATGGCCAATATTTAGAAGATGCTTCTCTCCTCACTATGTTCAATGAACACACTATCTTTGACATTCTTAATATATGAACTTGCATATGCTTTTTTCACAATCTATAAAATACAGAATTTAAATATCAGGTTACCTGTAGCTCTAATATATTTATTTATCTAGTCTATGGAAGGAAAAAAATGTAACATTGCCTTTGGAAATATATTAAAGATATTCATTTGAAACACAAATAAAACTGGGACTATGGCAAAAGATAGGGTAGCCCACACTCAAAAAACCAGAAACTTGATATGCCAATGATGTTTCAGGGTTGGAAACAAACCCACAATGTTAAAACATGAAGTTCTGAAAATCTCAACAATTAAAACTTTTATTTGATGCCATCCCTATATGTATTTCTGCGATACCATTATCCAAATTTAAGATTTGACCTTGGATTACAGTGGTCATCATACACTTGTATACTGTCTCTTTAACTGTCCTCATAATTTCACTCTTCAGGGTCATGTCAGTGACCTGAAAGCCATAGAATTTAAAAATTCATTTTAAGAATCATTATGCCTCA
Organism: Cebus imitator; assembly: GCF_001604975.1. NCBI lineage: Eukaryota > Metazoa > Chordata > Mammalia > Primates > Cebidae > Cebus > Cebus imitator. The sequence continues at coordinate 618,267 of NW_016107920.1, read as the reverse complement.
ATTTTCTAGGTGTTGTATACCTAATATAAGTGAAATAAATGCAAATCACATTTTGGCTATAAACACAAATTTTCCTCATATTCTGTTTCAACTGAAAGATATAGAGAGGCTGTTTTTCATTTATGTAGGTGGAGGACAGAAAGCAGAAATATGACATATCTATAATAATACTCTTCTTCATCTAATAAGATTAAGAAGGAAAAATATATGGGTGAGAAAGATGGATGAAGCTATATTTGCAACTTTAATCAATTAGTTAATAAGAAAATTAAATTATTCTCCTTATTTTATTAGTCCTTCCCTGTTTCATCCGCCCACTTTACTATAATCATTATAGCAGATCTTTCAGAATGGGACAGAAGGAAGTAAAATAATTGACCATTTCAAGTGCCATGGGAGTAAAATAAGTAAATCTGCAATTCAAAGAAATCTCACTGGGATTAAACATCAGTGCTCTTTTGTACTTATGGGTGGTTTTCAAGGTCATATTGAATCATTCTCTGACACTTGCCACGATATATCCATGACCATTTCTCTCTCCCAAACCCACACAACCTATTAACCTGAATATTTCTTTCTAATATCCTAGGTCTGTAGATGTACGTGCTTCTTTTCAAGCACTGTTACCTTTGTTTTTCCTCTCTGACATGTATGTGCTCTGAAATCCCTCCAATCCATACTCCTCTTTATCTTATTTTAGAATTAGGCTCTTGAAGTAAATACTTTAAAATATGATATAGTAATACTCTCATCTACAGTTTTCTTTTTCAGGTGTAGCATTTGTATTACTACACACGGTTTAATCAGGCCTACACTAATAATAGTTCTTACCTAGTACCAAACTATACCAATGACTTAAGGAATACAGATAAAATACTCTCTCTGGAATAGCCCCAAATAGTCAGTTTTCAATTTTCTAGTGCATTATGACAAATTTTACCATTGGATTAACAAATGAATTTTTTAGAATTTTGACACTCCTTCATTTTATGCCCTGTTAACTTCACGAATAGAAAAATGCTCCCTTGACTACACTGTACTCTCCAGCCAACCATGCTTATTGTTTATTTATAATAAGCTATCTAGATCAGAAATATGTTTATAAGACAATCATGTTGAAGTCATTCATCACCCATATTCTGTTCTCCAGGTAGAAAAGGAATAGGTTACATTCCTATGGTTAATCCTTAGCACCTAACATACAGCCTAGAAGATATTTTTGTATTTTAATGGTATTATATGTGGCGTGCCAACACCTCATTATGTATTGTGCCACAAATAGAGGTTCACTGACAACTTAAGTATGGCCTATTATCTTTACAGAACTTAAATATTGAGAAAATAATATACAGATAAACAATGCAACATGTTTTGACAAGAGCTGAAATTTATGCCAAGTTATTAAGAGAACAAAAATGAGAGATACCTAAATCAGACTGAGAGATTCGTGACATTACCTTGAAGAGAGCATACTTGAACAGTATTAAAGGATAACAGTAACTTAGCTAACAATAGAAGCCAAGGTAGTCACTTCAGACTCAGAAGCTAATAAGTGAAGAAAACAACATGTGACTAAAACGTATGATTTGTATTGTAAATACTTTGTTATGGTGTGAACAAAAGGTATTTTTAAGAGTGTGGCGAGAGAAGAAACCAATGAAGGAGGTGAGGCCTGATTCTAAAATTTTAATTTTAATCTTAATTTTTGTACTGAGGTAGAACCAGTGAATGCTTTTAAGGTCAAAAAGGGCATATCACATCTCTGTTTTTAAATATTTCTTTATTATTTTCTATGCAACTATTCTTTTACACTTTCAACAGATACTTAGTGAGAGCCAAGCACTGCCTTATGGCTGACTGTACAATGAGTGAATAGAATAGCATTTCTTTCCTTTTTGATTTTATACACAAATGGATAACGATAAACAATTAAAAACTAACAAATATTCATCATTGTGAAGTATAAAATTTTTGGCAGGCACAGACAGGGATCTCTGAGAATCAAAATACCAAGTGGGAGCTATCTAGGAGAGTTCACGAAGGCCTTTCTGTGGAAGTGGCATTAAAACTGACACATGAAAACAGGGAGGACACCCATCTTTGGTGAATACATGAGAGACAGAGAGAACCCCGTGAACTAATGAAGGAAATAATCAGGCATATTTAAGAAACAGATAGAAGCTAATGGCAGCATTGGAGCAAGTTGTAAAGTTTATATCGTAAATCAGGTAAGAAAGAGAAATGTAGATATGAATAATA
>NW_016107920.1:602857-615160 GCF_001604975.1 Cebus imitator | reverse complement strand
AAGACATGAAGGGAATCCATGGAGATTCAGTAAGGAGATAAATTAGCTAATAAACATTCCAAATTTGATTCCCTACACAGCTCCAGTCTTCTTGCTGAGCTTCCTATTAGAACTCATCTAGAAGCCAGATGACAAAAACCCTGTAGCTCTAGTCCATAAATGTCCATCTCACAGGGCATAGAGCAAAATAGAGAAGGTGGGGTGGATCTGGCAGGAGTTGGCAAACAGAAGCTATTCAGCACTCTATTACAGTATATTTCTTTCCCTAGATCTGTTAATATTTACTTTATAGGTTTCAGTGCTCTGATACTGGTTGCGTATATGTGTATGTATGTATATTCACAACTGTTATATCCTCTTGCTGAATTGACTCCTTTATCGTTATATAATAACCTACCAAAATGCATTCCAAAATAGTGAATCAACCACAGTGTTTGCCAATGCATGAATATATAAAGAAAAGGTAGTATATATATACAATGAAATACTATTCAGTCATAAAAAGAATGCAGTCCTGGCATTTATATCAACATGGATGGAACCAGAAGACATTATGTTATATGAAAATAAGCTAGACACAATAAGACAAATATCATGTTCTCACTCATATATGGGAACTAAATAAATTGATCTCATGGAGGTAGTGAATAGACTAGTAATTACCAGAGGCTGGGAATGGTAGTGGGGAGTAAAAACAGGTGGTTAATGGGTACAAAAATACAGTTAGATAAAAGGAATGAGTGCTAGTGTTTGATACACAATAGATCAACTGTAGTTAACAATATTTTATATTTCAAAATAGCTAGAAGAGAATATTTGGAGTGTTCCCAACACAAAGAAATGGTAAGTGTAATGGATATTTCAATTACCCATATTGATAACTATACATTGTATGCTTGTATCCAAATATCACATGTGCCCCATAAATATGTTGAACTATTATATATTCAGAAAAAGTAAAAATAAAAAGTAGATATCTTGCATTACCATGGAGCCACATGTTGGATTGAGCTCATGATAAAATGCACAAAATGGCTTGCTTGGCAGTCTGAAGCAACATAGTCTAATTATAGATTGTACGCTTGAACAATTTAAAAAATAAATAGGGAAGCAATCTACAGAAATTTGTGGAGGGTGAGACAAAAAAAGGAATGTAGGCTGAGTCCAAAGCCTTCAGCTGAGGTGATTGGGCAGATAGTAATGGCTTTCAGTGAAATAAGGACAAATAAAAGAAGAGGTCTGGACACGGTGTCTCACGCCTGTAAGCACTTTGAGAGGCTGAGGCAGGCAGATCACCTGAGGTGAAGAGTTTGAGACTAGCCTGACCAACATGGTGAAACCCATGGTAAAAATACAAAAATTAGCCAGGAGTGGTGTGTGGGCCTGTGGTTCCAGCTACTTGGGAGGCTGAGGTGGGAGAATTGCTTGAACCTGGGAGGTGGAGTTTGCAGTGAGTGAAGATCAGGCCACTGCACCCCAGACTGGGCAACAGAGTGAAACCCCATCTCAAACAATAAATAAGACACAAAAAAAATAATTTGAAAAATGCTCAGTTGCAGTGTATATGGATAGTGCAATCTAGTGGATGGATGAATAGATAAAATTTTGGAGATAGTCCTGAATTATAGTTAAAGTCTGAAAATCATTAGCATGAAGTTTTGGCAATTGAGGTTTGGGATTTTATTAAAGTTCTCCATGATAAATATATAGAAATAAATGTATAAAGAGTAAAAACAAATAACTAGGCTGCACTCAAGGAATAAATTAAGGAAGAATCCATCTTTGTCTGAATAAATTTTGTAAAAATAGGGTACAATTGTATTGTGAAAATGGGGAAAGAAGAGAATTGTTGAATGATGGTTCACTTTTCTTCTAATTCTAGAAAAATTTCAGGTATGTCTAAAGAGGATCAGTTAAAATAATGTATATGAATCTAACACAAACGCTTAGCTGGAACTTGAATACCCTTTGATCCTGCTACCCTATCAGTGAGGTGGAAAGTTTAGGCCAACCAGTAGGAATGAATGCAGGAACCAAGTATGCAGACTGAGAAGGGAACTCACCACCTTATGGGTGAGACTAACCAGGGAGAGTACCAAAGCTAAAAGTCTATTGGTTGACTGTGGACAGGACTTGTAAATGAAGAGCATCCACATAGAATTCAATAAGTAAGAAAGCCTGAATTATTTGAAGATTTATTTATAAACTTAAAACATTTTTATAGTGGAAGTTATGTATTATCTTAATTTAATTTTCCTTATGAAAGCATAAAGAGTAAAAAGGCAGATGAACTAGATTTTAGACCATACATTTCCTACTAACTCATGAGAGTTCATGTCATGTTAGGTAATATTTAATTTTCTATTGATTAAACAAAAGTACCGTGTTTAAAATTGATATAACACAAAACATCTCATGTACCCCATAAATATATACACTTAACATATACCCATAAAAATTTTTAAAAAATTAAATGGTATAACAGGTGAACTTGAAATAGGGACACTTTCTAAGGAAATTGGTTTGAATTTATTTGATGAGAGGCAAAATAAATAATAAAATGCTATTGTTATGGTTTCTTTACTTAGGATATGATAAAAATTCAAACACATGAGTATTTTTATATATTAATCATATCACTTACCAAGATCACAGAGTGTGATCTCTAGTGCTTATTAGTGCTGATGAGCAACACTATTACTTTTTTTTTTCTAATTAGCTGGATAGCATTATAAAACAGTTAGCAGAATGGCCAATTTTAGATGACAGGGTTCTGGCCAAACTAATAGATAACTAAAATCACTAAAAATAATTTCTTAAAATAGACATATTTGGTTCCCATATAGAAAAGAAACTATTGGTTACATTCCAACAACACTCTCTACAGTTCAAAGATACAATTAAGACTTTACTATCAAAGACTATAATTGGCCATTATACTGAATTCTTAAGTTGTTTTAAAAAATGATTTCTTGAAAAAATAAATTTCATTTACAAGACGAGTTTCTCATTTTCATATTTCTAAATGCAATCGTGCTTGTTTTTTATTAACCTTTTACAGGAGAGGCATAATCATACTAAGTTACAAATATGAATGACAATTTCCATTCAATTTATAATAGTTCTCCCCCAAGGTAGTAAAGTACATGGGATGCTTTTTTCGAACAAAAAAAGAATTTTGAACAAAAATTGCAAGATATAAAAATTTGGCTTGATTCACTATAATATTCAAACCTTTTATGGTTAAATAGGCATCTGCTACTATATAATTAACTGATAGTATAATATCAATACTTAAAGAATCATAAAAATAATTCATACCTTAGCTGAGATATATTTTTATTAATGTAGGGTATTGTACATTATATCATTGTTCAATTAATATTTGTTCCCCCTCCTTCCCCTACCTCCAAGGTATATACTTCCCTGCCAATTGATTTTGGGCATCCCCAGATGACTTGTTTTGGACAATGGAAAGTTGGCAGAAATGGCGGTGTGTGAGTTTCAAATTGAGAACTAAATAGGCCTCATAAATTTCTTCCTACCCATCTGGGAGCTTATGAGTACAACCATGAGAAAAAAAAATTGCCCAGATAGCCATTGCCCCTTTATGTGGGGCTCAGAATAAGACCCATGGAGAAAACCTATATTTGACTTAGAGCCTGAAGCAGATGGAGGCCTCCATATGTCCTACAGACATGCAAGCAGCTTGAAGCCATATGTCACAGGCCAATATATAGATATAAGGATGAGAAATAATGTGTTATTGCAAGCTACTGAGTTTTGAGATATTTTGTTATGGGGTATTATCATAGAAATTGCTAGCAGTTGAATGGGAAAAACAATTTATAATTTTCTTTCTAATACAGCATGATTTAATGAAATTCTACTAAAGATTGAATAAAACAATGGTAAACTTTGGAGAATATTTTTAAGAGAACACTTTTTCCATTATACACAAATAGTATCATGCAACTGCTAGATAATAAGCTAAATGCAAAGTACTTGGTTATGTGTCTTATTTCTGAATTATAGCTTTAGCAAAGTCTCTTATGGTATCCTATATATATAAATATTGTGCCAACTTTGTAAAAAAGCAGGACACATTTTTGCTAGTATAAAGTGTCCTACTTCTTCATAAGGCAACACTGAAACTGAATTTGAAAGCTTGTCCTTGAGTACTTTTTTGCTCTTTATTGTTCCCTTTTAAGATGATGTATTAGGTTTTTATTGCTGCTGTAACATCCCCACAAACTTACTGGCTTAAAGCAACATAAATGTATTATCTTACAGTAATGTACTTCAGAAGTCTTAAACAGGTTTTACTGGGCTTAAATCAAGATGTCAGCAGGGATGAATTCCTATCTAGAAGCTCTAGGGGAAATCAATTTCTTTGCCTTTTTCAGCTTCTGGAGGCTACCTGCATTCCTTGGCTCGTGGCCTTCTTACTCTGTTTTCAAAGACAGAAATATTAGGCCAATTCTATTCCATGCTGCCCTCTAGCTCTTTCTCCTGTGCTTCTCTCTTCTATTTAAAAGAATCCTTGTGATTACATTGAACCCATAAATGTAATCCAAGATAATTTCCTCCATGTCAAGGTCAGTTGATAAGCAATCTTAGTTCTATTTGCAAATGTTATTTTCCTTAATAGTGTAATTTAACATGCTCACAGATTCTGGAGCTGAGAATGTGGATATCTTTGTGAGTTTATTAGTTTGCATACCTCAGATGGTATCCTTGGAAGTTGATTCTGCTAATAATAATATTAAGACAAGATTAGTTATCATATACATATACACACACATATTGCTATAGCAACTTGATTTTACATCGTGGACTCAACAATAACCTTTCTAGTATTGCATTATCTATTTTCAAGCTGCATACATTTTGGGCAAGACACCAAAGCTCCCTAACCTTTATTTTTCTTATCTGTATAATTTTGGGGGAATGGTATAATCAACATCACTATTTCCTTGTGATGATTAAATGCAATAATAATAATATATAAATGTCTTAGCAAGTGCCTGATGAATACTATTTAATAAATATATTAATTACTAAAATAATTGTGAGTATATTATATAGCTGTAGATTAGACCTGTCTAGTTATAATAATCAGTTATTTGATATTATATTGAATACTGTCTCTCAAATGGGAAATTCAAATTATGTATCTGGATGTATAAGAAGAGCATACAAAACAAGAAATGAGTCCATAATATTTGCACTCAGAATTTACATTTATCTGAATCATTGTAGGGTCTAATCTGAATGCATATTTATTTAATACTAACAGTGCTGCTTTCCAATAACATTTCTCACTAGATAATCTCAAAATAGATATCTAATATGAAAGTGTTGAGACACTGAAACCACATTTTATCGATTTAAAAACAAATACAAATGACATTTTTGAGGTTCTTATATTGCTTGATAATAATAGCTCATTTCTTACAGAAGAACTAATTGAAATTCAATTCCAAATTAAACTATAATTATATCTACAGCATTATTAAGGTATCAGTCTTGGTTAACGATAACTTCCTTGAGAAAAAATTCATGCCATTTATTTTCATAACCTGTGTGATGCACAGAGATTTCTTTCAGTAGACACAGAGACTTGGGTAAAATTTACTCTCCACAGTAGCATAGAATTTGAAAGTTAGGTGATGCTATAAAGTGTTTTATTTTGTTGTTTTTTAAATCAAACTTTAAATAGAGAAAATCCTCTAATCTTAGGCATTTCAGAATTCTTCTGAGTGTTTTACAAAATTCTTATAAGAAATATCTGTCTTCGGTAACTTTTGTTTAAAAGTAAAGAGAATGGTATCAAATAGTATAATTTTGCTATCCTGAAAATGTATAAAATAAACTCTGCAAATATTTTTAAAGACCATGAAGAAGTACAAGATGTCAGAAGAAGAATAGTTAGAAAAACTCTTTAGCCCAAAATGATTATTGCTTTGCTTGAAATCATTTTTGTGTATATTGTTAATAAGCAGCTCAAATGTAAAAATGCATCTGTTTCAAAATAGAAATTGTCACTTGAATATTACAATTATTATCATATTAATGCATTGATATTTTTGTGATATATACACCCAAGGAAATAGATTTTTAAAATGAGGGGAAAACAGAAAAATAAAGGAAAAGAAAAATCTGTAAGTAGGCAGATAGGTAGTAACTGATTTATCAGAATGATTAGATCATAGAATTCTTTCCCTGCTGAGCTCAATGGCAGAATGTTATGGTTCAGACAGAAGACTGGAAGAAGAATCCTTTGGGAAATTAACCAGCTAAAATAAAATAAAATAAAATAAAACGCCTAAAGATATTCTCACCATGATTTCCCTAAGAACTCCTTACTCAGATTGATCTAAAATAAAGCTTACATTTGTTAAGCTTCTCCTCCGCACTCAGCTTTAGTCTCCCATTATAAGACAGGTAGATGCCAAAGTATTCTCAGAAAGTTTCTGCCATAGAATAAGATAAATGAGGAAGAAAAGATAAGAGGAATATGAAAAATAACAAAAACACAAATAACAACAAAAACAGAAAAAAGTGTAACTTGAAGGGGTAACCACTCACTATACAGGGAGAAGAAAACTTCAATACCTACAGAGAGATAAGAGAATATATTGCACCCGTGACATCAAACCAGAATGTTATTAAAAAGAAAGAAATGCTCAGAAAACAATAAGAGTTTTAAAGTTATTATTTCCCAGCTCCAGGCCTATCCTTGTATAATCTGCTCTGTGATGTTGAAACAGGGACTTTGCAAACCCCATTTCTGTTTTGCCAGCTGCTCCGTTAGGCTTCATTACTAGGAAGATTAGAGGGCAACTGTGAGGTTGGAGCAAGAACAAACAGCTTACTTGTTCATTTTTGCTTTTCCACAATAGTTCTTCACCCCAGCAGAAGTTCTCTCTCCTAACAGCAGCAGTCAATTCTAGTTTGCAGCTTTCCCAACACTGGCAAAACTAGCTTCACCATGCCCTGCCCCATCAGAAACATCAGTACGGGTCCACTAGCATGCCTTCCTCAAAGGTCTGATTCACAGGCCAATAGGGGCTCTCCTCTGAGAGATGCACAGCAACTGAGTATATATCCCTCTTGTATATTTCCAGATTTTAGTTCAGCATCTTGCGTTTATTCCTTTAGTCCTAAGAGTGGTAGCCACTTCTTATAGCTACTAACTTTGTGAGTTTTCTTTTCACTCTTTCAGTTACCTAGTCAACAATCTTACAGGTAGTTAACCATTTTTTTCTATTAAATTGTCTTTATTCACAAAAGGGGCATAGTTTCTGTCACCTCAAATGATGTCTCCCCTGACACAGCATAATGGGAAAAATAAAAATAGCAGTGGATGGGTTGGAAGATAAAATTAGGCAAATCTCCAAGAGTAGGGCAAAGAACAAAGAAAACAAAAGTAGAAAGTTGGCACACTGTTCCAGGAAACCTAATAGCTGAATAATAAGCATCTTAAAAAGAGAAAACTGAGAAAATGCTTGAGGGGAAATAAGTAAATATTTTAAGAAAATTCCCAGAACTAAAACACATGAATTTTCAGTTTGAAAGTATCCATTGAGTATCCAGCAGAATAGATGCATTCATTCCAAATAACTTCACTATAAAATTTCAGAACAGTGGAGACAAAGTTTCTATGAGATTTCTGAAAGGAAAAAGGAATATCACGTACAAATTATCTGTAATTAGAATGGCTTCAGGCATCTCGATAGTAATATAGTAACAACAACAACAAAAGACATCAGACCAATGTGTTAAAAATGTACTATAACTATGAATAAAGCATGTGACAGGAAAATGAAAATATTTTTCAGACAAGTATCTCAAAAATATACTTTCCATGCCCCCCTCCTTTTTTTTTTTTTTTACAGTAATTAACCAAAGGATACCCTCTAATAACATAAGACAATAAGTGAGAAAAGAGGAAGAAGTGGCAACAGGAAAAAAAGAGCCATTATATAGGAAAGCCTCAAAGAAAACTTATAGGATTGTGACTATGAGAGGGTTCGGGGTAACAAATGTGCAGCAGACATAAGTAGCACTAGTTCAGATTAATGCATGATGTTTACTCAATAGTGAACCAAAATTTTCATGATACCAATAGCAGGCATTTGAAAGAAGAAAAACACAGGACTGGCATCAGGAAAGAGTTAATCTATAACTTACGAGAAGATGAAGTGAATCAGTGTTATTACTGTAAGCACTCCTCATGTGGTGTGTGTGCGCATTTTCTCCATATTTAGAGTTTTTAGGAGAGATGGAAGGATTTAAAACTGATTCATCAGCACACTTCTGCTGAAACTTGAAGTTTGATAATAATTAACATTTGTCAATTAAAAATAGCCATATTTACATATTATGTAAAACTATAGAGATATATAAATGCCAGATTAAGCAATTGAAAGATTCAAAAGTGTTTCCCCCAGGACAGAGAAGTAAGATTGGGGAATGATGGGACAGTATCACTGTATTTTTATTTTAAACTGTGTACTGTATTTAATTTGTCAAACTACGTATGTCAGTGATAAAGTAGTTACTTTAAAATTAAAAATAACAAACTTATTGATCTAGTTGATTTATTTTATTACCCTGTAGTATATTTTAGGTTTCTGAGCAAAAGCTGTTGGCCTTTTCTACAGATTTTCAAAACGTTTGTGTGAAAAAAATAATTACTATCAAGCTACTTTGTTGCTATTCATTTGGGGTGTCTGGCAAAATATTACAGAAAATATTAGCAAAAGTTATAAATTATAATCTCAAACCTTTTGGAAGGCGGAAATGTTTTATTGCGACAGGCCAAAGGCGGCAGGTCCGTTAAGTTAGGGAGAAGACAGAGATGAAAAGAAACTTTCCCAGTTTAAGTCTACCCCATATCTTTTTGTCTCTGTTTGCTCATGTAAACTTTGTGCTGGATGGTGCTCTCCGGGCTAGATCAAACGGGAATTACCTGCTAATAGTGTTTACTCTGGGCCTGGAACCTAAAGCTTTTATCATTCATAAAACCACTCTTTTAATCATGTTAATTATCCACAGGCATGTTGACTTAGAACCTCTGTTATGAATAAATGTGTGGATGGACAGAGGGTCTTGGTCAATTGGTTGAATTTCACCCTCTGAAAGCAGCCAATGACCTTCACTGGCCCACTTGAATCACTGTAATGCTGTGAGAGTACATTCATTCGTTGTTGAGTCAGGGTCTGCAGGCCAGACCTCCGCAGGTGATGGTCAACTTCTCAGTAGTTTATCTACGTGAAGACAAACAGATAGAAATTGCCAAATGTCCAAAACAGCAACAACACTAGTACATTTGCTGGTATATTATCTGATGCAAAGTGTTCATGCAATAAAGGTTCAAATGAATGAACAAGTAACGTTACTCTTTATTCACCGCCTTTGCTAAAGATACAGAATACTTATGGTGTGATCATTGATTATGATTCAGGTCTACATGCCTTGAGAAAGTAGAAATAATGTTTATTGAGTGCCTAGCTACCAAACAATGCTTATATAGTAAGATTCATTGAATTTAAACATGCATATTTATGAGGACATGAAATAGACACATTAAGATTCATTAATTTACTCATTTTTTAGAGAGCATGGATTAAGTACCTTAGTCGACATTATTCTAAGATGAAAGGATGAAAAGGAAAGTAGGTCCCTGCCTTCCAATGATTCCTGATATGTTTTTTAGCAACAAATAATTGCATGACACTTTCTTTTACTTATATAAAATGATTCCATTATCCTTACTTCACATGTGACAAAATACACAGTGATTTAATAACCTATCAACAGTCAAATAATTTTTGAGTGACACGAGGATTTAAACTTAAATTTACCTTACTCCAAAATTTGCTTTCAGCTACTGCAGATTACCTTATTGTTCTCAGAAAGTTTCAAAGACATAAATTGTTAGCAGATGTTGTTCTAAGCTTAACTCTATGTTACCATTTCACATTATCAACAAGGTTAATACAATTAAGTACATATGCATAGGTCTGATTATTCTAAAAATCTAACACTGGTTGTTTTTTGCATATTTCAATAAAGAAAAATGCCATTAATGCCAACAGTCGGAGCCTACCACAGTTCTTGTACCTTTCATATTAGAAACACCATTAAGCAAAATTTCCATTTTCTAACTATTCTAACTACTCTATTCTAGAGTAGCTTAAATTGTAGAACTTAAAAACATATTTGAGGTATGATACAACTATAAATCTTTTTAGTGAAAAAGTAAGCAAGATGTAGAGACATTAAGTGACTAATGAAAGATCAGAGCTAATGTGAGAACACTTTGGGGATTGAATCCAGGCTTGCTAACACCCAATGCTGACTCCACAGAGTGTGAAATGAAACACTGAAAAATCGATGTCCAGAGTGTTTTCAATATATTGCTTGCTGGTTTTTATTTCCTAATGATTCTCTTATGAAGACTTTTTCAAAAGGATTGGTTAAAGCCAAAAAATATTCCATTAAAAATATGTATGTTTTGATAAATAGAAAAATAGTAGACATTCTAGAACAGTAAGATGAGTAAAAGTGGATTCTTTTTAAAGTTGAATAAATTCTATGAATACTATACAGCACTAAGAAACAATTAGCTGTATAGAGAGTCTAAGAATGCATTTTACAAAGGCCTTATTAAGCTGGGCATGATTGCTCACCTGTGTCATCCCAGCATTTTGGGAGGCCAAGGCGGGAGAATTACTTAAGTCCAGGAGTTCAAGACCAGCCTGGGGAATGTGGTGAAACCCCATCTGCACAAAAAATACAAAAAATTGTCATATATGGTGGTCCATGCCTATAGTCCCAGCTACTCTGGAGGCTAAGGTAGGAGGATTGCTTGAGCCTGGGAGGTAGAGGTTGCAATGAGCTGAGATCATGCCCCTGCACTTCAGTCTGGGTGACAGAGCAAGACCTTGTCTCAAAAAAAGGGGGTTCTTATTGAAAAAAACAGTGCGGAAACACAAGAACGATAGTATAATATTATTCGCGAATATTAAAAAATAAGCAATAATATATTTGTCAAGTATACAAACATGTATTAGGATATAGCATAGTGTACTGAGTACTGTGGTAGTTATATATGGTAGGGAGGAAGTAAGTGTGGATATTGGGATAAATGAACAAATATAAAATAGTATTTTAAAAATTAAATAAAACAAGAATGGAGCCTTGCATAGCCTGCAAATCTGAGAAATAGGAGTAACTGAGCTCTGTGTACCTCAGACAAATAAAATGTATTATTGTTGATATTCTTTAATTTAATTCTTTAATATAATCGTTATTTTAAAACAAATAATTACAAATATGAGTGATAAATATAATACTGCACAATTTATGAATAGAATAAAACTTTAGTTATTGGAATTTTGTTACATTTAGAGAAATGATTTTATAAGACTTATTTTTATTTTAAGTTCCAGGGTACATGTGCAGGGATGTGCAGGTTTGTTGCGTAGGTAAAAATGTGCCATAATGGTTTGCTGCACTCATCACCTAGGTATTCAGCCCAACACACTTTAGCTATTTTTCCTAGTGCTCTCCCTACCTCATTCCCAATTCCAGACAGGCCTCAGTGTATGTTGTTCCCCTCCATGTGTCCACGTGTTCTCATTGTTCAGCTCCCACTTACAAGTGAGAACATGCAGTGTTTGGTTTCTTGTTCCTGCATTAGTTCGCTGAGGATAATGACTTCCAGCTCCATCCATGTCCCTCTGCAAAGGACATGGTATTGTTCCTTTTTTATGACTGCATAGTATTCCATGGTGTATTTGTACCACATTTTCTTTATCAAATTTATGATTGATATGCATTTGGGTTGATTCCATGTCTTTGCTCTTGTAAATAGGGTTGCAATGAACATACATATGTATGTATCTTTGTAATAGAATGATTTATATTCCCTTGACTATATACCCTATAACGGGATTGCTGGGGCAAATGGCATTTCTGGTTCTAGATCTTTGAGGAATCGTCACATCATCTTCCACAATGGTTGAACTAATTTATATAGCCACCAACACTATAAAAGCATTCCCATTTCTCCACAACCTCAATGGCATCTGTTGTTTCTTGACATTTTAATAGTTGCCATTGTGACTGGTGTGAGATGGTATCTCATTGTGGTTTTGATTTGCATTTCTCTAATGATCAGTGATGTTGAGCTTTTTTTCATAAGTTTGTTGGCCGCATGAATGTCGTCTTTTGAAAAGTGTCTGTGTCTTTTGCATACTTTTTAATTTTTTTGTTGTTCTTGTTCTTGTT